>NC_084955.1:11440394-11740394 GCF_949316205.1 Platichthys flesus
GCATGTGAATTGAATGAAAGTACAATTTTAGTGTGAAAAGCTGTTTTGCATTAACTTTCCTACATTGTTGAAAATAACTGCCACACCGGTTTCGTTAAACCTCAACACAAGAGTCTGTGGTGAAGAATAATGTTCCACATATTTTGTTAAAAGAAATTAAGACATTGCCGCTCTCTGTGGCAGAATCACAAGTCTGTTCACAATAAACACAAAGAATCACAATAAGAGAAGTGTGCACACAAGCGCATATTCACACGCGCACACACACACAGACACACAGACACACACACACACAAAGTGGCCACACTGCGGGGCAATCAGCTCCAACACAGCATCGTGGGCTTCATCAGATGTTTCACTTTTTTTTTTTTTCTCTCCTTCTGTTTTCACTTTCAGAGCATCTACGGGAAATGACAGATGGATGGAGAGGAGGGGAGAGCATCAGAGTGTTGGGGGGGGGGGGGGTGCTGGTGGAGAAGAGAGCCGAGGGTGTTTTTCCTCCCTCTCTCCCTCTGTGTCTCTCTTTCGTATTTGAATCCAGACTAAATCTAAATTCTGTGCTGCCATATGCTGACCTGCATAGGAATGTGCCATATGCTTTTAAATTCGCCAAGCAACACCAGAGGCAACCGCTGAATGAAGACTTCATATTGAGTAAATACAAGGAGCGCTGCCAGAGACCTCAGCGCTGCACCGGCAGTGTTACTGGTGAGCACATCTGCGGAGCGGTGAAAAACAAAAGTTGTCTTAAAGTGCTGCGGAGGACAGGGGAGGATTAATGGCTGAGAATAAACTATGAGTATGGCCTTATATATATAACTGTCAAGGTTTACATAAGAATTATAAAAAATAACAAGGCCTTTTAGATTACTTTTGGGACCAACACCAATATTTTTTACTTTCAGTCTCAAAACAAGATGCCCTATAATTCCTGGGAGTTTTTTATGCCTCTGTACTAACAGATGTGAATGCACTCAAGACACATCGGCGATGCATTTGAGATCCGATCGCTCGTTGGGAGGTGGACTGGGACGCATGCGGCCACACTCTCTCACCTGTGTGAACGCGAAGGAGCCCTGGCCCATGTTTAAGGACTGTCTGCTGACGTCCCCTGACCCGCTACAGTTTCGTAATGAAAACCTTTAATGCATTTTTCAGACTATAGCAGCTTCCTGACTGTTTGTTATTCAGAAATTACAAACTCGTCCCCATGCTGTGGGGGGGGGGGGGGGGGGGGGTAGCACTCTGTGAGACCTACAGCGGACAATTCCTGCTGAGCTGGTTCCAACATCCACAAACCAACATCACAAACGTCCGTCTGTTTTTCTGTCCATTGTGAACTGTTCATGAAATCGACTTCACACCTGACGTGCTTATTCTTACTGGTCATGGAAAGTGCATTGCTGAGTTTGGTGCACTTTGGACACACAATACTGATACAAAATTAAATAAAGAAGAGGTCACTAGCAGTCTCAGTAGTGTGTGTGTGAGCAGGGGAGCGGTGTCAGCCTTAATGGTCAGCCTGCTGGCCCAGTTGACTCTTATTCTACGTCTTTTGATAAACTACAGCAGTGGTTGGCAACTGGGTCAAACCACAGGTCAAAATCTCCACTCGATCCCTTTGATAAATAGTTATGTCTTGTTTGTTTTTTTGGTTTCTCCACATCGGACTGTGACAGACACAGGTCACAGTCATGGGTGCAGCGGGTGCTGATCTCCATCATTGCAAAAAAAGTATTCATAGAACCGTCCCCTGTTTGCTTCTTTGTCTTTAAATTAAATGCATGTTTGCTTTGTTGCTGCAATGCTTTATATCGAGATGAGTTGCAGAGCTTTTATTTTGAAATGCTGTGAACTTGGGACTTAAGATTGTGTTGCTTGCTTAACAACCATTTCATTTCATAGAATAAAAAGGACTATAAAAGCTTAACTTCACTCTGCACCATGTGACACAGACTGTTTATAAAAAGCTCTGCACACAACGTCCAGGACACCAGCAATACAAAGTGACAGAATATTGTAGAACTGTTTGAGGAAGACTCACTTCTGACGAGGAATAATTCTGAGGTAGCTCTGGAGCATTAACACAGACCAACAGAGCAGGTTTAGAACCGGCAGTACACTAGTCACTTTTAAACTGAAATTAGTTATTGGTCAACATTCTTATTGTCTGTCAATGGTTAGTTTTGAAAAAAATCTTTAAGCGTTTGCATTTTCTCCATTACATGACGTGTTTAGCTTCTCATGCCCTGCCGCCGCTTAGGAGCTAAGTGTTCTCATGACTAAACCACCTAAACGCTCAGCTTACTTTCTCCACAACTTCCCACGTGGCAACCATAAACTCACAAGTTACATTTGAAGGCAGCAATATATGTATATTTTTTTTCAAATGCTAATGCCTTTGAGCCATCTTTGACTCTCTTTCGCCCGAGCCGGCAGCAAAAACACTTCACCGAGAAAAACACTTTAAAAATACGCTGTTATATTCAATGATATGTGCCTCCTTTGGACAAATATAAATGCCTCAGTTTTCAAAGCTGTTTCCACATTTCTGGCAAAGCAGAAATAACATGAAATACATATACTTAAAAAAAATGTGAATTTCATAAGGAGGTTTTTCAAATCAACTGTAGTGAGAGGGGGGGGGGGGATGCCCCAAAGGCCTCGCCTTGATCGAGGGCGGAGGTATATGCACAGAGCTGGCATTTTGATCCTCCACACACACACACACACACACACACAGTCAGACGGAGTGATATGGGGGTTCTTCCCGCAAATGTGATGGGGGATCATTTGTGTGCATGTGGTGATCGAGCCCCCATGCCCCGATCACGCACACACACACACACACACACACACACACACACACACAGTGCCTGGGCCCTGCATGTCTGCCAAGGGTGTCAGTACATCTAAAAGGTCTCTACATAAATGGGATTAATGCAGTCTCTCTCCCATCGGCAATCATTAAGCATTCTGTTTAAAGCGCAAACACACTCAAAATAAACGCACTTCCACTCTCCCCTGCTGCAGTAAATTATTCAAAGAAGAAGAAAAAAATTAAAGGAGAGAGAAAAAGAGAGAGAATTGAGATGGGAGAGGGGGGGACTTCACTGAGGGGAGGAGGTGCATGGGATAGGAGAGGCAGATAAATAAGAATGCAGGGGGGGGAGAGGGAGAACATGAAAGAATTGTTTTAAAGCCGAGAATCCTAAAATGCGAGCTGCTTTGTCACTCAGGAGCGACGCCCGCCTTCTCTCGCACACTCCACCTCTGTCTCTCTGTTTGTCTCCCGTTCCCATTCCTCCTCTCTCTCACCTTTCATCTCATCTCATTCTCTCCTGACATGTTCCTGAAACTTCCTCCTCCCATCTCCCTCCCAGTTTGAAATCCCTGCTTGCTGCTTGCCATACGTTAATAGGTGTTTACTTCCCACTGAGAGCAATTAGGCTAAGATGGGGCTTATGTTTTTTTACTCTTTCATATTGTTGAACTTTTGAAACCGGGCATATAGTTTGAAGTCCATGTTTGGAGGCCCCCTTCTAGCCGGAGAGCAGAGTTGCAAGCGGAAGATTTAGCAATGGGACGATATAGACCAATTACAAGCTTTTTGATATTAAGAATTAGGCGTCTTCCAAAAAAGTTCCCGACTGTTTTAGTTTCTCAAAGAAGCTTTTAACTGATTTTAATTGCAAGATGAGTTAATAGAGTTGATTAGTTTGGAAGGGGATTTGTTATCTCTTGATTAATTGATGTTTTATAGTTTGTTAAATCATTCTATTTTCACACAGTGAACAAAAACAAGATGCAATTAATCATCTTCTTACAATGAATCAACCTGAGTGTTATTATTGCCATCAGTCTATACAGTATATGTCAGAAGTAAGAGGAGTTTTTTTTTTAAGCCAAATGCCTCTGGCTTAACCCTGAGATGTCTCCACATTGATAAAGAAAAGTGATGAAATACCTTGGCTATTCAGAGCCGAGTGTTTATTGATGTTCTTCATGAGATGCAATAGCACGGCTGAGCTTGGCAAGGTCTCTTCAGTCGGGCTCAGTGAGCGAGTACAGTCAACAAGAAATGAAATCAACATTGTTCGAGTGTCAAAAAGAATAAAACTCTTGTGTTGGATAAAAAAATGCAATGAAAGGAAATTAGCAATAATTTATTTCTTTACCGCTGCTCAAAAATACAAGCTAAGTACCACATTACTGACACATGAAGTTACTGCCAACAGATGTCACGGATAACTTGAATAAATTCATACAACCAACACAGCAAGTGTGTTATGTTTTGTGTTATGTTATGTTATGTTATAGTTATTTTTTAATTATCCTTTATAAATATAAATGCAGACTTTATTATTCTGTCATATTTGACAGAAGGAGGCTCAGTTAATATGTGACAACACTAGATTTATTTCTTTACTTTTCTTTTAACTTCGGGAACCTAAGGTCACTCGTGCCTGTCTGATTTGTTCTGTGTCTTACTTCTTGTTTGACATGTTCTTGTGTAAAAAAGTTTTTTTCTCACTTCACTGTTTAGTGCCGTCTCGTTATTTCTATGGGCCAAAGGTTATTTTTTCACCTGTTCTCACTTGAGTGTGGCCTGTCTCATGTTTTCATCCTCCACACATTTATTTAGAGATTGTTAGCATCAGACATAATTAGGACCCAGAAATGTTTTGATCAAAACTGGGTTCAAATAAAATCCCAAAATCAACAGCCACAAGTTAAATGAAAACAGTTGTTTTTCGTTGTTTTCTCCCCCTCAGGTGCATAATGAACAGTTCATTTGCATTTTCAATGTTTCTCTTCACTTTCTATGACTAAAAGCAGATTCTGAACTGTCTTGCTGTACGACAACCTCGTCTACAGACCTGCTGAGATCTGTCACTTATTGCAACAGGAAAGATAAAAACTTTGAAGGTTGATTTTCTTCAACAGTTCAGGAATGGAGCTCCACAGTGTAGTTCCTGAAATAAAGATTTTGATTTCAGCCCTAATATTTTAACCATCCATGGTTGAATTACCACAAGCTACGCAAGGGTGAAACAATATTATATGGTCCTGCAGACGTCACAAGTCTTGTTTTAATAAATAAGAGAAATTCATTGGCAGTGTTAAGGAGAAGTACTTAACTACCCACAATCCTCTGTTGTGATAGGGATGTCTCTTGTTGGGGGAGCTTGCTGTTACCATGAAAATGTTTCCTACAACCGTGAAGAAAAAGCTGCGTTTGGATAAAATTGGCGATCAGATTGTTCAGTGTTATTACAATATTTTACTACAACATATACCATATGAAACTCTGTATATGTACATAGAAGATACAAACTATATTATACTGCAACACTAATATTAACAACAAGGTTACATACAAGAAGTGCGCTGAAAGTCGTCGTAATGTCATCACTCGCGATGCTTTATGGGATGTGTAGTTCCTTCACTCTTAATGCAAGAGTACCTTGTACCTTTTTGTTAGTACAATACTTTTCTGCTCCCAAACAAGTGTTTTATGGTCACGATTCATCTCATAGATGTTCAGGAAATGAATGAGAAATGTACCTTTTCATTCCAAAATCGGGAGGTCACTGTTACGCTCTATATTGATTAAGGTTCAGACATGACATCAGAGGTTAAAATAGAATTTACATCAGCTTTCTTTCTTGTTACATTGAATTAATTCAACATTGACTATTACAGTGTTTTTAGTTTTTTCCCCCCAATGTGCTTGTCCGTTTTTTTCTCTTCCCCCTGTTTCAGGATCTGTTTCTTTTCTCCGTGTTCTCGGGGTTATCTTGTCCACATATACTGTATTTCCCCCCGACTATCTTCCCACCCCTTCTCGTCCTTTCATCAAAGTGAATTAAACAGTAGCAGTCCGATTAACTTGCAGCCACACTGACATGAAATACATAAAAATAATTCCCACTTTTTTTTCCAATTAGCTCTGACTTTGCTGTGGTTAATTACATTTCTCTTGGTTCAAAAGCGAGATAGAGCAGGACTTCTGAGTGCAGATATATATTCCACTTATCTATCCAGCAGTGATTTATGAAGCCTTGAGATGAAACAGCAGGACTGTTAAGCTTTTTTTTCTTTTTTCTGTTAATACATGGATTTATTACGATTTTACATGCGTGCATCTTGTTAACAAGTGCAAGAGTGCCACCCCTTGGGAATCCCAAGAGGTTATAGAAAATATTTGTGGCCAAAGGGATGTTAGCGCTTTGCAGGTTTTTCCATTATATTCCATAAACAGATATGTTTTTTATGTATATAATTGTCTACCGGCTAAGAAGTTTCCAAGACTTTCACAGCTACAGACTCTCAAATCAATCAAAGAGTTCATGACAGTAACCTTGGGTTTGAAAGGAAAAAAAAGAAGTATACATTGCGTTAAGGAAGCCCTTTGAGCCCTGTGTATGACAACCAGAGTCTCCTGCGGCGAGCTTTGATGAAATATAGTTCAAGAGATGAGGCTATAACATCCATACCTTCTTCCCATCTCTATCTCTCCCTCTTTCTTCTCTTTCGCCTTCTTTTCATTCATAAGTAATGGTACACAGTGAGACTCATCAATAACCTACAGCGCTCCTCTGTGAAAAAGTATCACACTCATAAATGTTATCATTACCCCCCAATGTACAGGACTAGACGGTCTCGTATATCAGTGATATCTGTGTGCAGGCATATGGGTTTGTGGTTTTGTGTGTGTGCCTGTTTGTGTTTGTGAGAGAGAGAGAGAGAGAGAGAGAGAGCGAGAGAGAGAGAGAGAGAGAGAGAGAGAGAGGGGGGAAATTAATGAAGTTATTCTTATGTATATCTTATCAAGTGTGAATCTCATAATTGTATAGATTTCTGTGTTTAAGTGCGAAATTCAAAGTTGCACACAGTCCCCCCCCTCTTGATGACACATGTATTATAACATGATATCAGTGTGGATTGAAATTTGGACCAAAAGAACATTAGCTGCAGGTTTGGTTAGGCTCTTAATAATGGTTGTGTCGCTGTTCTGCCATTTTTTGTTGCATTCAGGTTCAGGACAGCAAACCTCTATCTACTCATTCCAGAAATCTTTCTGTCTGTCTCCTTGTGGCTCATATATCCCAAGAACTGTTCATCTTGTCACCTTCACACTCTGCATGTGTATAGTTAAGGGCCCAGGGAAGTGCAGTGTCAAATTTGGTGCGATTTACACACATGAAAAATTCAATATTAATACATTTTGAATAAACCGGTGACCAGTGCTCTGTACAGTACTGAGTCAAGCTTCATCAAACTTTGAATAAAGGGTCACTTAAACGGTTTGAAGAGTAAAGCTTCAACCTGTTTTATCACAGGCTGAGCAAACAGACCATTCCGAACAGGCAGGTTTTAGAACAGGCACTGCATTTTTTTACTAAAACCAGACAAGTTACAGAATGTATCAAGCGTGCAATGTTTTGCCATCACAAACGATCAGGGTGATAGTTGGATGTAGAAAACGTTTGTAACTTTGGCCGATGGCCTTGTGTTGGTAACATAATTCATAACTTGATTACATTTAGAGGCGTGGACGGCGGCTTACAAATCACACGACTGTCCCAGCAGAGAGTTGACATCCACAGTCCGTGTAAGGTTAAGGCAATAAAAGCACTTTGGTTAGGGGAAAAAAATAGTTTGGTTTATTAATATATTTATTTAATCCATTACTGGTTTACTGCATTTTTCCATTACATTTTGTCCAAAGGTCCCGTCGGTAACTCCTTCTACTTATATGGTAGTCAACTTGTTTTTCGTGCAGTGTTTTCTATTGTGAGTTCACTTAACAGGAAGAAAAAGAATCTTAAACCCGGATTCTTGTTGATTTGTCCTTGAGCAAGACACTGAGTGCCCCACCTCTGGGATGGCACCATTAAAGTAATTAAATTTGCATCACCCTGTTAAAACATGTAGCTCATAAAAAAACCATCTCAGGAACATACCTCTAATTACATAGGCATTAAGCATGGCTAGTGAGCACCCTAAATTCTTCGTTTTAGAAAAAGAGATTTCAAAAACAGTGTAATTTCCTTTTCATCAGCTGCTGCCTTTGTGAACGTTAGAGAATGGAAGTTCACGGGGTTCGCATTAGCCGTGGCGGTGGTCGTGGGGGTTAGAATCAGAGAGAATACTTTGAACATATGAATTAATAATCCATGGCCGGGGTTATTAGTGTATGTGGGATTTCAGGCCCTATTACTGCAGATGAGTAGAACCAGAGGGCATCATGGGTAAGAATGAAGAGCAATGTCACACTGGTTCCTCACTCTTATAACTAAATTAATTGTTTCACATTCAGTGAGGGTACGGTCAAACTTTTTCTTCTTTGACCTGACTGTAAATCAATCTGTTATTATTGTAACTTCATTTTTAATTGAATTTCAATGTAATTCAATAGAGTTTCTATCAGATTTTAAACACTTTTAATCTTTTGGGATCTAAAATAAAATAAAATAAAACACCTCGGCTTTATACTGCATGAGAGGAATACATATCTTGTAAGTAATCATCAAATGCAGCCCATTACCCACACATCACATGGAAAAACACCTTGAAGTCACCACACCACTATAGCCAATTTAATTTCCATACGCTTATGCTAATTACTTCGAAATAATCAAGCTAATTAAGAAAGATGCAAATGTGTTTGAGGTTGGGTTCATTAGTAAAGGGGGCCGGTGCACATACATGTGTATGTGCGTATGTGTGTGTGTGTGTGTGAGAGAGCGAGAGAAAGAGAGAGAGAGAGAGAGAGAGAGGTGAGTTTCATTAGTGAGGGGCCCTAATGTGTATGGAGAGGAAAGCTGTGCAGCAAATGACAGACCAGTAGGTGCAGGTGCACATTCTTTCTGTGGGTTTATTTCTGTTTTATCTGCTTTGTAATTTAATAACTCGATTTCAAATTCAGTTATGTCCTTCTGCCTAACACGAGGTCATGGATTGATCTTCTGACATTTTGGGGCTCAAAGGCTGGGGCAGCACGCTGTATGTCAGACTTGAGACGTGCGATCCCATCTATTGCGACTAATTAAACGTTGTAATATTCCTTTATCCTGGTCCAATAAGAAGCACGGGTGCTCGCATCACACACAAACATCTCTTCTGCAATTATGTTGATTGCATTGGAGCTGCGGCCACGTTCAAACACATACATGCGTTCTGATACACGTACAGTACATGTTCCTCACATACACACGTGCTCTCTGCCTAGTCCCTCAAGGCCAGGCTTCAGTGCCACTGAAGGTTGTAGCAATTAAAAACATCATCCTCCACTTGTCACAAACATGATGAATTTGTACCAGCAGAGCAGTAAGGCAGAACTCCTACATCCCACAATATGTCAAATTCTTTTCTCCCTTCCTCCTCATCTGATGCTTTGGCATGATAACATCTCAGAAATGACTAAATCTGGTGATTTTGTTTTCCTTCACCTCCACCAGGTTGTTTTGACCAAGTTGTTGACAGAGAGGAAGACAAAGTTGTGATCGCTCCAACAGTAATTAATGATTGGATTATAGAGATACTCTGTTTAGACAGTTGTACAACATGCTGTCTCTTGCTAGTGGAAAGGAAATATAGATTCTTTATTCCGTGTTCTGTCAGAGTCACAGGCACAACAAAATAATTTCAGTGACAGCTGCATGTGCAAATGAGCCGTTTCAGGAGGACAGAATGTTTTGAAGAGGTGAGAACATACAGACTTGACTTATGATATAATATATTACTAGTGATTGGCACACAAAATATAAAGCGACCAGTCACCTTTTCTACATGAAAGTCTTCAGATTGCTGGATGGATGGATGGATGGATGGATGGATGGATGGATAGATAGTAGGTAGGTGCTTCAAGTGATATTTTAATTAAGAGCTCCCTAAACACCCTTTAAGATGCGCTCCTCTATTAACAACCTTCCAGTTAATTGTCTTTATAAAGCAGATAAATAACCAAGCAGATGTTTCCAGGTTCTCGTGGCCTCTGAAACCATCACATGCAGTGTTTTTCAACATGGCTGACGTTGATGGAGGAGATGAGAGTGGCTGAAGTGCCTGAGGGCATCAATCTCTCTAGCTCTCCCGTTGCAGGGATCTTCTGTTTGGTGACCGGCCTGTTTGATGGTTAAGAGCTGAACAAAAGAAGAAAGCAAAGAGGAGCTTCAGAAGCTGGACTTCATCACAAGCTCCTCCGCTGACCGACACTTTTACACTCGTGGAGAGAACACACTTTGTGATGATCAGAGACTGTAGGTGTATGTGTGTGTGACTGCTAAACTCTGTGTTGGTTAACTTGCACTACACAACATTATACCACATACCTGTCCCATTTTCTATATATCCACAGGGGTGTTGCAACAAGTCAGACATAGCTGGTTATTTCCTGGAGCACCAAGCTGAGAGGGGACCCAAAGAAAGGGTGATTGAATTAGTTCAAAGCAACAACTTCTTTGTATGAACCTCCTTAGATTATATTATTCGATATATACAAGAGACTGCAACAACAACAAGGTTGAAACCCCCCTAACAAGACCCCATTTCATCTGAGCTTGGAATGGTGTTGGGGTTTGCTATGCACAGTTTGCACATTGTTAGGACAAAATAGGGCCACTTAAAGGGTAAAAAAATTCTGAGATATGGATAATAAAGTCATAATATATCATTAAGACATCATTTAAGGCTACATGTCAAATATCAGCAGATCAGTCAGTCTGTCACCTGCATTAAAATGAGGAATATAGAGCAACTTTTTGAGTTATACTTATTTATGTTTATATTGTTTTTTAAATAACATCAAACTTAATTTGTTTGTTTATGTGCACCACATCATCACTACTTCTCTTTGCTAGTTGTTTCCACAAAAAAATGTTTTTCTTATTCTCCTTGTGTTGACATTTTCTTTCTTATCAAATTACAGCTTTATTTTGCAATATAATTACTTTTTTCTGTTTAAACTACTATTTAATTCCCATATGTTATGACTCCCTTGTAAATTATGTTTTTATTAAGTTATATCACAACTTTATTTCATAATAAAACTTATAATCTTAAGAATGTTGCTCTTGCCCAACAAGACCCTAATGTCTGTTTCTTTGGTGAGAAAGGGTCCCTTTTGCCCAGGGCCCCCAAAGCCCTAAATGCTCCTACATATCTGAACTCCAATAAGACATTAATCTTTGATTTTTTTGTAGGAGGGCAAATACCTTTAACATTTAGATCACACATAGTGACTTTAACAACACATTTGTGTTTGTATTTCTCTGTCCACACTTTTTCTACCCTGATGAATGCAACCTTGTCAAAAATGTTTGTGGAATAAAACTTACACTCAAGAATATTGAATATTTGCTGCTGATTATTTGGAGGAAAAAAACACCAGCGGCATCAAATGCACCTGTTAGAAGTGTCATTACTGCCAATGTAGTGGTGATCCATTGATGGCATACAGATCGTCTCCTTCAGTTTGGAATGAATCATCAGTATAAAAAATCATCTCCCTAATGCAACCCATCGTTAAACAATCAGAGCTTGTTAAGCCCCTTGTTTGTTAATCAAGCACTTGCTTGTTAACTGGTAGATGAGATAATAGACCTCTAGTGTGTGTGTCTAATTTTGCAGGCTGTCTATCTGCCTGATTGTTTATTGCTTTTAAATTTCAGGCTCTGGTGCAGGGGCTTCTCTAATTGGTTTGTTTGCGATGCCCTGTAGCACTGATAGAGTTTGACTCAGTCAGGAGTTGGTTGTGTTTTCAAATCTTTCTTTTTTTTCTGGTTGTTGTTTGTTTTGCCTGTTTCCTAAAAGTCTCCTCCAAATGATATTACAGAGCTCCGAGTTGAAAATGAACATTTGCTATTCCAGTGTTGGATTTCAGCTTCTTCTCTGGTTTATTCTTCTCTTTTTCCCATCGACAGTTACATTCTAATCCGACTCTTAGCATTAAACGTGAAGTCCAAATTGTGTTGATGAGTCTATCACATAAAAAGAACACCCCTTGTATTCGGATTGAGGATCGAGCACATTCATGCATATCTGCACTATTACCAATGCAACCTCTATAGATTATCAACCTCCACAACGCCAACATCAAAGGTTGAGAAAGACTTTGTGCCTCAGCCACGAAATTGTATAAGTCATAAATCCCAATACAAGGAGCGGTTTAAGAGGAGAGGTGTTTCTAGTCTATTATGCATTTTAAGTCCCTTTCACAGAGGAAGCAGTGCTGACAAATCCTTGTCGATGAATGCATCAAACGCGATTGGTCTGGATTTGATTAGCATTGTCTGATGTGCCATTAAACACACAGAAACACAGAGAGGAAGCGGGAAACAGTTCCAGTCTTGGGTTTTTTTCCGAGATCATTTCATTACGAGCCAATGGGCAAATACGCTGCTTCTGTTGAGATGCTTTGAGGTCTACAATGGCTGAATGATAACATGAGAGTGTTTTGATGTTGCAGCAGGTAATTCGCAGCGTATTTGGCCTAAAGCCGGCCACAGAGCTACGCCAGATGATAAATAACCTGGGTTTTGGTCGATGATGTCTGTTCATGTCTGTAATGCCTTTCTTTCTCTCTCTCTCAGGATTTTATTTTTCTGAGAGGCTCTTAGAGGGAAATTGTCATGTTTTCATGTTAAAGGCGTGCTTTTATCTGTTTGTTTTCCAGGGTACTTAAAGTTGTTTACTGTGCCAGGGGGCTTCCACTCTCTGTATGTGTGTATGTGTGTGTCTGTTTGCGAGAGAAACACCGTGGATGATGCAAAAAGCAGGCAGTGAGTCGACATCTGAGCCTCTCATCGTTTGGCGGTATCAGAAGTACAGAGTGAAATTTTGCGGTGGCCTACTTATCTTTGATCACGGAAAAAGCAGCCATCGATTCTCAGCCAAATGTTGACATAAAATAAGTCAAACGGGCAGGTGACCTTTCTGAGTCTCCCCGAGCAGAGCTGGGGCAGGGGACAAAAGCTGGCAGAGTGCGTGGCGGAAATTATTCCTCCTTGACATTTCAGGGACCTCGGCCCACTGGTTTTTAACATTCCAGTCCAGGCACCAAAGAGAAAATGTCACCTTTTTTTATTTACTTGAGGGAATACAGCGATTAAATGTGACTTTAAGGCCAGGTCATGATAGCTCCACCACTGCCATGGTTGCTCATAAACCAACGCTCACACACACACTAGGAATGTGTCCACGTTGTATCAGTGACATTTTAAATAATGCTGATGCTTGACCCTGTTGAGGTAACCTTTCCCACACAGGCAATTTAGAAGAAGTCCCTGTGGCTTTCTGAACTAACTGCTCTGACCTGTGGAACCAAAGTCTCACTTTTGTGTGTTAGAGGTTATAGTCGTTTTTCACTTGTAAGACGTCCTGGTCACAGCTTTCAGTTCAATCTGAGCCAGGGCGAGACGATCGGTGTGGCCCTGCAACATCACAACTGTGAATCTGACTTATGGGCTATAAGAAACTTGAAACATCGCTGTTTCCCTAATATTTATAATAAGGCATTTACAACATTACTTTTTACTTATATTTGCACTGTTATCTTTCCTTATAAATTCTAAAACATGATTTATTTTATGTAGGTAATAATGGTTATCAATATTATTGTGACCTGAGCTTTAGCATAAATTTGAAAAAATCTAACTAAAAATCTAATCTAAAAATCTATCTATGTCAAATTTAAAGGCACAAATTCTACAATTTATTGGTATTAATTTGATGTTTATAAATTATTTGCATATTATGATTAACAGTTCTCAGTCTAAGAAATCACAAACAGTGAATCTTGGTAAAAATCTAAACCACAAACCCACTACTGTTACAGTTCAAAAAACATGTTCTTAAATGTTCACTTTTATACATTTACATAATTTTAGTAATGATTTTGAATTATATACTGGATACAGTTTATATTTTGTATTGTTCTCCTTGATTAAGAACTGGAACTATATAATGTTCCATACTTTGAATGTAATATGAGCGATGTTTAACATCGGTGGAGGGATATGATGTAAGCTGTGATGAGTCACTTTGGTTGGTCCCACGTTGATGAATTTTTACATGGTCTACATTTTTGGAGTTACTCTACACTCTTGCTTTACTCGTAGCTTTAAGTCTTAGTCAAGACTAAAATAAATTATGTATCGGTTGCAGTTCATCAAAGTACAGCCTGCTCATGCTAACTCTTCTAGGATCACCAACCTTAGCTTTAAGACAAAAGTCACATATCTGTCATAAACATGCTACAGAGACTTTACAGAAACTTTACAGGCCGTCTCAATAAATGTATCTTGGTTTCAGCAGCTAAAACAAACCAGACTAAACATGATGTCACACCAGTGATGACTTTACCTGCACCAGAAGAGGTTTCCCATTATTAAACGCGTTTCGTGTTTCTCACAGTTTCCCAACTTGGTCCCTCTTTTCCCATAAAAACAAGAAAAGATCAACTCGTACCAGATGAAATAATGAATTAATATCTTCTCAGCAGCAAGAAACCCGATGATTATTGTTAATTAGACATTAGCTCACAGAGACATGAGGCACAAGGTCACTATCTGAGGGACAATCAGAGAACATCCCATACTGTTGGTTGTCCTCCGCCAAGTTTCCTGCTCCACTGCAGTTTATGCGACTTGGCCTGGGTTCAGTCTTCAGACCCTGTGGAATCGTGGCTTGATGTAAAAATGTACAATTTTATGCAAGAAACAGCAGATCAAAACTAACTGATGCAACATATTAAATTGGACAGGAAATGTCTCTGAAGCTCAGGGGATCTTCATCTCTTTCTCCTTCCACCACCCCCCCTCTCACTGTAATTAGTGCTTTTCCAGTATTTCTAGCAATGTTTTCATCAGTGCAAAGCTTTTCCAGCCGCAGCCGAGGGAGAGAAAAGAGTGAGACGAGGAGAGAGAGAGAGCTGAGCGAGCGAGGAGGTCCTCTGTGGCTGTTAATAGTTCTCATCTCTCCCCTGGACTCTCCTTTAATTGCTCTGCTCTGCCTGCAGGGTCATTATTACTCTGATCAAGTGCAACTCAGTTTTTTTTTTCACTGCTTTTAATGAATATCATTTTCCAAAACAACTGCTTTGAGGTTTCTCCGACAGGGGGATCAAATTTGATCACCTACCCTCGTGTAAATATACAAGTGTAGACTTGGCATTACCACGACACAATATCTTTCATATGCGCAGCCTTCAAGTCCTCAACAAATTTGACACCAGAAACACTTTGAAGTGAAAAAAATAAAAAAAGTCCTTGTTTACTTGCTTTAATCCAGCAAAACACCCTTTTGAGGCTGTGACAGTAAGTGGTCAGAGAACGTAAATCAATTCAGCAACAAAGCAAGATTAAGGAAGGTCCCAAATTCCTTATATTTATATCCTCCTGGTAAAAAAAATGGAGCAGTGTTCCCTGCTGGTCGTCCTTTTCTAATTGCTGTGCTCGGTCCCTTGGGTTATTATTGCTCTGATCAAGTGCAACTATGTTTTTAGAGCGTGTCTTTTTGTGTGTGTGTGTGTGTGTGTGAATGTCACTTAGCACATATAATAGCCCTGGTTCTTACAGCAAAAAAAAATTATTAATGAAGTCCACAATGTTCAGTCGAATTTTAAGAAATGCAAAAATAATACATCAAAGCAGCAAGGGGAAATAAAACATCTCCCTCGCTCTATGAGGGGGGAAATCAATCAATACAATTTGTGTCAATTTTGATTTTTGCTGGTGAGAAATTGAAGAGAGGTTTGAATCCATAGAGGAGATGAAGACAAAGATAAAATACACATGAAATAACTCTCTGCGAAAATCTCCAGCACCTCCCCCATATCCCGTCCCATCAGTGAGGGCCTAAAGTGGAGAACAGAGTGCACCCTCCTCCTGTCATTCAAAGTTATACATTTAGACAAACATAACCTATTGATTGCTGGGAGCCAAATAATTTCAGCACTTGACATTTAAGTTCACATCAAGGTGTTTCTATATCGGCAGAGAGGTTGTTATGGTTAAGGTAGAGGTGCCATATTTGATGCACCTAACAGATAAGATTTGACATTTTTTCAAATATGTTAACTCGATAGTGATCTTTTAAATGCCCAGAGGAGACGGCAAAGGGACACACACACAACTATGCTTCCTTATCTGTTTATAAAGGGAGTTACATTAAAAACACACCAAGAGCTGGGAAATGTGAAATAATGGAAAAATATGATTTAGTCTTATATATATATATAAAAAGTATTTGGAATCTATGTAGGAAAAACCCTCCTGAAAACAGAAGTATTTCAGTCGCTTCTTAAATGCAAAGAATTACAGGACCAGGCAATGTTGTTTGACAAATACTAGTCAATCATGCAAACTGCGTGTAGAGTGCAATCTACCGTGCAGCCGTTGTCAAATAAACAAGTGGATCCTCAAATATGAAGAGGCTTATCTATTACTTCCACTCCCTGGATGTTTTCTAATTTGAATGGTTCCATTAGTGCGGTTCTGAGGTTTTAGTGCGTAAACACACTGATCAACATCACACTGTCTCCCCAACCAAACATCTGCCCGCCCAGCCTTTGCTATTGGATTAAGAGTCATCTGATGCACATTATACCAGATAAACAATAGGAAGAAAATTGGCAGGTTGGTGTGTTGTCAATACTTCCAAACTCAAACTGCTTCTTTAAAAGGAGAAACAGGTGCAGCAGAGTTTGTTTATGGAATCCGTTCTCGATTTGCCTCTGGAGCATCTTCTCCATCGTGTCAGCCAAAGCAGAAATAAACTCACAACCATTTAAAATGGCTCAAAGCTACGAGGGCCATGTTGAAGGAAAAACAAGATTTAAATTATTAAGTTGTAGCATTATGAAGTTTAATATTATGAGAACAAAAAGCCGTAATTTTACAATAACGCTGTAGTTTTAAAAAATCTTAATTTGTCTCAATCCCGATCCAAAATCCTAAACCAATCTGGTTTTGAAACTAAACACCTTTTAATATCAGACAGATGTAACAAACGACTACCTCAAAATGAATTATGACCAAACATGTCTTTCTCCACATAAGAGACTATTTCCTTTAGCTCTGTGTGATTCTTTATTCGGAGTAGACTCAGCTTCTTACAAAATCAATTACAATCAAGTCCTACACTTATGATAATGTGGTGCTGACGTGTTCAGTTATTTGTGAAATGTAAAAACTAAAGTATAACTTAACAAGATGCTCCATATTCCTCAACACAGGCAACCGACTGATCCTCTGATGATCTCCTATAAAATGATACAGAGGCTAAAATTATAACATTTATTCTTGTCAAATTTGCTTTTATCTCAAACTGCTCTTCAACATGGTCCAAAAAACCCGTTGTGCGAAGTAGACTTAATGGTGTTACACCTGAACATATCAGGACATGTAACAAGAGCCTCTGCTGCAATTCACTTAATTATGTGTTATTCTGTGTAATATTTACTGACCCCGAGCCCTGTGACTGTCCACATTGGTTTCTAGGCAATATTCTGCTTCAGCTGCATCTCTTTTGACAAGTAATGAAATGTGTGTAGCATGGAATCAAAAGGAAGCATGCATGTCCCAGGTGTGACTGGCAGCCAGTGTGGTGCACTATTAAATACCTTCCTGTGCCAGAGACCGAGCTGCATCAGCTTTCAAAGGACAGCGTAGCCAAAAGCAGCTCTATTATTCACTTGGCTGAATTACAAGGCCTGTAACAATATTGTCATATGTTCTTCAATGTGTAACACAGACAGTCTCTTGCTTATTATACAATTCAGTAATGTGGTTAGAGGGTCCGAAAGCACATTTTACACCCAATTTTCTCTGACTGTGAAGCCCGGGGGCAGGACAGAGGATTCTGTAATGGCTGCATAGCTGTTGAAACAATTTGTTATGCAACCTCGGAAATACAAAAAGAAATGCAAGGTCGCAGTTTTGCTGCCACAATAACAAGTAAAGAGGAGGCTTGTTTAGATTCATGTATACAGTTTGTAACAATTCCGTCATTATATGGTTGACAAATGACTGTATATATCTGTTAGATAAACGTCTCTCTCTATCATTTTATCACACCTCATTGTGAAATACAAATGCACAATATGTTTAATTCTTCAAAATCATCCCAGATGCTTCTAAAGCTGGAAATGTGTTGCATGTGAAGAGCAAGTTAAATAGCACTTACTGATATGAAGGATTAACTCTCACACAGGGCACCATACATTAACCCACAGCATTTTCCCTTAATGAGACACTAGCATTTGTATTTACAACAATAAACATTATCACCCACTCCAGCAAATATTATATGAATCTAATTGGCTTCTGGATTGAGTGTGTGTGTGTGTGTGTGTGTGTGTGTGTGTGTGTGTGTGTTTGTGCGTGTGTATATATGTCCAGAACGTTATCTAAAATAGAAATTTCTACCCACTACATTACTAAATCCTGTTAGGATCTCAGTTATTTATCAAACGTGTCATGATGTGAGTTAGGGCCTCCAATATATACAGGAAACAACTGGGGAGAAACTGAATTTCAAAAGAGGGTCTGGTAATTTGACCATGGTACATGAACATGTTTGTTTAATTACTTATGTTGAAAAATGGTTTTACATGCAACAACAACATATACAGAAATACAGCTATAGATACACACAAGAGTCTGTTTAAGGAGGACATTTGGTTACCCTATTCAGCCAATGGGAAATGACATAGCTGTGTATCTTTGTGTATTTATTACAGTGTAACTCCGGATGTGATTTTCTGTCCAAGAGAAAATTAGCCAAGCTCCATCCAAACCTAAGAGGCATTCAATGTTTTTGTCTCCTTACCAACCGTTAGTGATATTCTTCATCATTGCATTGTTTCATCCAGTAGAAAGCCGAGCCAATGAGACCGAACCCAACACAAACTTGAATATATCTTACATTTTGTCCGAACATGGCCCCACTTGTTAGGTCCTGAACCAGGAATCCTCACTTTAGTGTGCGTGTGGTGTGAGAAGCGATGATCTGTTGATGAAAATATATACACAAAAACACAATATTGACCCGTGTCATTCAGTAGGTTGAAATTGGATATTAACTTGACTTTTTTAAATTATTCAACATTTACATCTACATTGCAGCACCGATGCCTTATTGGCAGTGTTGCCACAGTTACCTTGAAAAAGTAACTTAGTTACTTTACAGATTACTTGATTTTAAAAGTAACTAAGTAAGATTACAAGTTACTTTATTAGTTACATTCAGCAGCTGCCGACAAGACCCCCGCTGCCTTAGCATAAAAATGACAACCGGTTTTGCCAACACTCGCTTTAATAGAAACCGCCGGAGCGGGCCCCCTGCGCGAACGGAGGGTTCCCCCTGCGGGTGCCATAGCTAAGGTGATCCGCGAGAAGGAACCGACACCAGCATCCAGAGTCGCTGCCGCCAACCGCCGTACCCGGTCCCTCCGTTGCGGTTTAACCACAACTACCAAAATAGTAACACACAGTGACTCGGACGAGTAACTTTAATCTGATTACTGGTTTGGAAATAGTAACGCGTTAGATTACTCGTTACTGAAAAAAGTGGTAAGATTAGAGTAACGCATTACTAAGTTACGCGTTACCGGCAACACTGCTTATTGGTTTAGTTTATAAATGGTATAAAATATTCTGTATGTGTGTGTTGAATGTTTTAAATGCACTTTATAAGCCAGCCTCATCATAAAGTGGAATGCTGTTATTTACGCGTAAACCTTTCTCCATCTTTGGCAAAGATGCTTATTATCCTTTGACGAGCAGTGAACTAATGATTGAACTCACCAACACTATTCTGACAACATTATACACACAGAGAGATCCTAACGACAGGATGTCAATAAATCAAAATTCAAATTGAATCTGCCAATCAGATCACTTCCCCCAGGTCAATCTGCCAGCCATATTGGTTTTCAGGGGGTCAGGGTTCATTCAGCAGAATTCTAGCTTGTCAATATATCCCAGTGCAGTTTCCAGGCAGCATCTGGTGTGTGTGTGTGTGTGTGTGGGTGTGTGTGTGTGTTTGTGCGTGTGTGTGTTAGTGTGTGTGTGTGTGTCTGTGTGTGTTTGTGTGGGCGTGTGTGTGCGTGGGTGTACATGTGTGTGTACTCTCCCAGCAGACTTGCCACTGGCCCTGTTTCGACTACAGATCAGTGTACGATCCAACAGGGAAGAAAGTCAGTCCATTGATCCACTGCACAGGAGACATCAAAAGATCTATAGGAGTAAGAACAGAATGGAGCAGAAAAGACTAAGGGTGCACACAATTGACTGTGTGTCTGTGCGTGCGTGTGGGTTTGAGAGAGAGATTGTAGCTTTCATAAAATTTTCATTTTGTCACATTTTAGATTTTCTTTACAGTGGCTCACATATCGAGAGGCGAGGACAACTTCCCACAGTATTAAAGACTGGGGAAGAATGTTTTTCTCATCTTTCGGCTATTGAATGATTTTAGATTTTGAATTTTAGAAATCTCAGTTTCTTCACTCTGCAGTTTATCATCATCTAACAAACTGGAGCATCGTCTATTACTGTGATTTGGTTGGCTGAGGGAATTAGAGATGTTGTAATGCCCTGGCAACACACACACACACACACACACACACACACACACACACACACACACATACTGAGCTATGAGTGATTTGCCAAATCTCTGGGTAGCAACATGGGCCTGGTGCCTAAAGGTCTGTTTCTGTGTGTATGTGTGTGTGTGTTTGTGTGTCTGTGGGTGTGTGTGTGTGTTAGAGAGAGAGAGAGATTGAGACAGACTACAGGCGTAATCCAGAACATTTGAAAACAGGGTTTAACATACAAAAACAACATTTCAATTACCATTCTGTTACATCAACCATTGAAGTTTTAACCAATGCAAATAAACAAATGTGACTTTACACAAAAGCACACACACACACAGCCACACACACTCACAAACACACTCCTCTGTTTGTGAAACTGCACACAAAAAGAAAATCTTCACCATTATGTTTGTGTCAAGAGATAAATGACATTGAAAAACAGGACAATCATAGGCAAGTAGCGAAAAACCTTGGTACAACCTAAACCTTACTAATCAAGTAATTCTCTCTGCTAAACAACTCCATTATGAGCCTTTTCAAGGAAATAGATTCCTGATGGCATCACAGTCACATTTCAGATTTATTTATTTATCAGGGACAATAAAAGCACAGAGCAGAAACACAGAGACAAGAGGACCTTACGATAAGGCAGCAAGATGAAGGTCGTGCAGCTTTAGTTCCATGACAAAGTCTCATCCAAGGCCACAGTGGCGGTTATTTGTTTAATAAGCGAGGACGATACATTTTTCATTAGTGTCGGTCCATCCATCTGCCCACAGCAAGATGTCTGTGCTGGTCCAGTTCACATGGAATTCAACACAGATAATCCCCACTCCCAGAAGATGCTCCCTGCCAACCTCCATCACATCTAAATTCACCAGTTTGTGCTCGACATGAAGGCCGGCAGAGAGACAGAGACATTGTTTGTGATGTGTTACAGCAGCGACGCATGACATGTGATATGAATCCAAATGTATTCCTTCAAAACTTCTCTTAACTTGCCAGTGGACTAGTTTGTTTGTGTCCAGCCTCTAACCCGTTTATCACCAAAGTTAATCGCCGGCCTTTAGCTGACTCAACTCGCCGACTTTCAACTGATGCAACAGCAGGAAACTTCTAAGAATCAGCCCCCCTGCTGTCTGTATTTAAACCAGCCTGCTCTCTCGCTCTCTCTCTCTCTTGCTCTCTCTCTCTCTCTCATTAATACCTTCTAATTTCTATAAATATAAATATGAAGAACAATAAAAAACTGAAAAAAAAGGTTGTGTTTACGTTTACCTTAAACAATATGCACAATACAAATATATAAAACATCATAAATAACTTAATAACTTCAGTTCAAATGTCTCTATCATTAGTCAATTCTAATGAAAGCATTCACTTATACTATTATACTTCATTGTCATTATCTGCTTCACTTACCCAACGTCTTGCTTTCTTTTTTCCTCCTCATCTCGTTCTCTCTTTGTTTTTTCACATCCTCTTCATTGAGTATGGCCCCACACACACCTGGTTTTAACAGAGTCTAAATCAACAGCATGTGTCTGGAATTGAACTTCCTTATTGTGAGGACAGGTGTTCCAGGTACACCAGGTCAATAAGGTAACTGGTAGAGCTGGAGACAGGCTGTTTCTCTGAAAGACACCTCCCACATGACAGAAGAGTTTTGTAGTTCTGTTACTTGGCATTATACAGACATACAATTTATGTGACCCAACATAACCCATTTTTGTTGAGGTGTTCAGCCACACATATTTTGCACTTATCTCTCTGATTGGGGCTTTACAAATAAAATGGCATTGACTGATGTTTTTAGCCTGTAAAAATGAGTTAAGAACGTTTAGATTCATCTATAGAACCAGTGATAAAACTTAATCTATGTTCATCTGTTTTCTCACTCAGTATCATGCCGGTATCTGAATCCTCAGTAAAACATGCTCTATGACCTATGTGTCTGTGTGTATGCATATCAATGTGTGTGTGTGTGTGTGTGTGTGTGTGTGTGTGTATGTATGTATGTATGTATGTATGTGTGTGTGTGTGTGTGTGTGTATGTGTGTGTGTGTGTGTGTGTGTGTGTGTGTGTTTGTGTGTGTGTGTGTGTGTGTGTATGTATGTATGTGTGTGTGTAAGTGTGAGAGATACCCAATGTTTTCCTATGTGATGAAAAGTGATTTGACATCAACATACAATTCACAGTGTTGAACTTATTTGTCAGAACTGCCTGTGCAGACGTCCTCCTCTCCTCCCTCCTGCCGTCGACTAATTGATCTTCCAGGCAAATGACACTAACGGTCCTGGGCACATTAGAGCTTAAAACTGGCACACGGTGAGGGCACGCTAGGTCGATACAAGCACGCACGCACGCACACACACACACACACACACACACACACACACACACACAAGGGGATGGCAGACGGGAGAGGGATAGAGCATCTGCTCTTTAATTAAAATGAGAGGGGGGCCCACAGACGAGGCCTGAATCAGAATGGGGCCCATGTGCACACAATCACACAACACAAACACACACGCAGACACTAACACACAGAAACACAGACCTCTGTTGTTGGTCCGTGAAGCAGAAACTGCCCCCTACCGCAAACTACAGAGACAGATAGTTGGGAAGGAAAGAGGAGAGAAAATGTAAATATAGAAGAAGACAAAAATAAACAGAAATTAGTATTAGGGGTAAACTAAATGCAAAAATTGTAAATCGAGAAAAGAGAGCAATGCCTGGTTGTCTTGCAGGTTCGTGATTCCACTACCTAAAGGTCCACCCTCCATTAACCCTTTACTTGTGTATGATGAACAGAAACTGCAAAGACATGAGTTGTACATCCAAATTTTTTGAAAATCACAGATGAACACTGATGCATTCTATGATCTGACACAGTGGAGTAAGTATCGAAACCCTCACAAAGTCAGAAATCGTACGTGAACTTATATGTTGGCATGGAAATCATCACAGACCAGAGAAGATTTCAGAAGAAACAATTGAGAAGAAATAGAAATGGAAACCGATGCACTTGAGAGGATTTTAGGAACATGTGAGTGTATGTGGTCACATTGCTGGTTTTGGGGGTAAGTGTTTCATTTCATGCATTAAAGACACGGTCAATGGCCAAACTTTATGGATATGTTGTGTAAAGCAAGTATACACATGTATAATGTGCTGTGTAATGTACTTTAAAAGGAGCCTCTAGTTTTTTTAGTACTTCATAAAAATCCTCATTTTAAACTTATTTTGATCCAGACATTCACACCAGTGACCGTGGATACATCCATGTATTTGTGTTAATGCATGAGTCTCGGCAGAAGTGTGTGCATATGTGAGCTGAGAGTCTGTGTGTGTATGTGTGTGTGTGTGTGTGTGTGTGTGTATGTGTGTGTGTCTGTGTGCGACTGAATCCATAGGGTCCCTCTGGGGAACGTCTCTCTGGAAGACAGTTAAACAGAGTGAGCAGGACCCCATATATCTACTGTGACTAACAGGATTAAACCTGAGAGGGGAGGGAGACAGATAAAAAAAACAGGGGGTGGGGGCAAAGAGAGAGAGCGAGAGAAAGAGTCGGAGGAATGAAGTTCTCCTCTTTCATACCAATGAGAGAAAGAAAAAGAGAAGAATAAAGCTATGCGTTACAAAAAGAGGAGGGGAAGAAGAAGAGGAGGAGGAGGTGGAGGAGGAGGAGGCCAGAAAGGGGAAGATGATGAGACGACTCTGGATGAGACGACGGGGGCATTTGCGTATATGTACAAACGGTGAGATTGTATTTTATGTGTAGCTATGACTGCAGTTTCCTACATGGGAAAGTGATGCTCCTTCCATTAGCCCTGCAGGGCATATATCCACCTAACCCCTCCCTAGAGCAATTTAAGAGCAATTTAGAAACGCTTTCACACTTTAATGCCCATACCACGACTGAGTACACACACACAAACACACACACACCCACACACAAACAGACACACACAAAAACACACACACAGACAAGTAATGCAAGGGGCATAGAAGCAGTAAGCACAGGTCAGCAAGATGCGCTGTTATGAGAAGTACAACATCTAATATTGGATTCATATTTAACAATATTATTCAATATGGAGAGACAGAGAGAGAGAGATAGAGATAGAATGATATATTTATATAGAGAGAGAGAATGTTTGTGTGCGTGTGTTTGTGCGTGTGAGAGAGAGAGAGAGAGAGAGAGAGAGAGAGAGAGAGAGAGAGAGAGAGAGAGAGAGAGAGAGAGAGAGAGAGAGAGAGAGAGAGAGAGAGAGAGAGAGAGAGAGAGAGAGAGAGAGAGAGAGAGAGAGAGAGAGAGAGAGAGAGGGATATCAAGCTTGTTTTTTTACAACAACACATGCTGGGTAAAATATGTTTTCCAGAAGCATGTCCTCTATAAAGTGTGAGCCCTGCTCAGCTGGGTTTTTACATTAACGCCCTGCAAAAGCTCATTTACCACAAGCACTGCACTCTCACTTTACACAACATGTGGAGTGTTTTCAAATGTTACATTACTCTAACATGGTTTGAGTTTGCTCTAGAAGCCACCACATCTCCCAGGAGTGATTAGATGATTTCCTTCTGCAGGGGTCTCTGTAAAAACTGTAGTAACTGAGATTTTGCACCAAAGAAGTGCATTTGCTTACCTTTACCAGTACATTTAGGAGCAGTTACGTCTTTACAGATCCCATGGGTGAGACGTGTGTAGCAGATGGTGAAAATCTAAATAAATTATCAGACAGGAAAGCCTGATTTCCCACAGCACTGCTCACTTATGGAGGTACATCAGGACTGCTAGTAAAAGCCCATGGCGCTGCCAGCGCTGTCACTGGCAGTCGACAGGGGGGACGAGTTTATCGACTGAATGACTACAACTAATAGACTGACGCAAGTTGTCATCAACAATTTTTCTAAGTTCCCCTCTATGACACAGTGTATGTGTTTCTGTTCCGTTTTAAATAAAATGTATTTTTTTGTTTAGACCATTTACGTATAATAATAACAATGACTGTATTGGCTAAAAAGTGTGGTGTTAGATTGATGCTTGTTAGATATATATGCAATTCTTCAATGACAAAAGTAACATCTGACAAGTTCACATTAAAAGTTACTATTTGGAGCTGAATAAAAGTGTGTTAATTGGTGTGTGAGTGCTGTGTGTTACCTATACATCCTGTGGTTAGCACAGGAGTCTATTGAAAAGTGACAGAGAGTCGGAGTGTCCTTCAACAGAACGACCCTGACGCCTGACATCCACTCCGCTGAAGAGCCCTACTCGTTAGACACGAGGACTTAAACTGGTTCACATCCTGAGGACATCTTTAAAGATGTAGATGGAAGTGAGTGAGTAGGGATCTGCCAGAGGTCTGACCTAGTCAACCTTGTTCGAGTCCCAAGTCGGCGTGCGGCGGACAGGGTGTGTGAGCGGAGACGAGCCGCGGCAATTTCCACTCCCTGCTCGAAGCATTCTGTAATCCCTCAGCTCCCAGCTGCTGTGGGATTTCTATCTGCTGCTCCCCACTGCCCATGCAGAGAGAGAGAGAGAACCTGATGCTCTGCAGCAGGGATGGAAACAGGTTCGCTCTTATCACCCTGCAGCTGCACCACAGGCCGCTGCGATGTGTCCGCTGCATCCCGATGCAACTTGAAGGGAAATTTTAGAGGTGACATGAATGTTTCACAAAGTCAAGTGGAATGCAGATTCACCTGGGGCCAGTGGAGAGCAAGGGCACGGACGCTTGAGATGAAAATGTGTCAACTTTAGCCGAAAAGGCAAAACTTGGTTCTACTCCCTTAATGGACAGAGACAGGGGGGAAGAAGAGGGAGGCCAGGAGGAAAATAAATGAATCAGTTTGAATTCCCGGTAACTCTGATCTTCACACATACACAGACACACTGTGCACACAGCGCACAACATGTTGTTACAGCAAATGTCTGCACTGTCAGTTAGAGAACACATCCATGGGCTGTTTATGTTGAAGAAGAAGAAAAACGCTCCAATGCTCCAATTTAGAGAAATAAAGCGAGACAAGAAATCCTGTTTGTAATTCAACGATATGCTTCAGATTCGATGCTCCAGGCAAAATCCTGATGCTCATCTCCCTCTGCCGCAGCTCCCTCTTACTCAAACCACAGAATTACAGGAAAAAAACTGAAATCCAAGTCATCTTGTCATTAATGTCTCAAGTCAACCATTAATATTGCAATCCAAGGCAAGTCTGACCAAGAGTGCCCTGCTTCACTTTAATATATATAAAAGTGACGTGGAGGAAAACATACTGGAGTGATACAGTCTATAAGGTGGGAGCTGCTTAGTGTTTTTAATGTTCTCAGACATCTTTACAAGCAAGAAAAAAAACAACATGGGGCATCTGCATGCTCATAAACCCTCTCTGCCGTACAAACATATCCACAGGTAGAGGAGAAATCTGCACAATCACATGCTCCTAGGAAGGTCCAACTTCCTGAGTCGGGAAGTCGTTGTTCCGTCTTTAACTGTCTTCATGTGCTGTGAAGTTTAGACGCTGTTGACAGAATGTGTTGTTTTCATGTGTTTAAAGCATTTAAACACCTCTTTCCGATATTTGCATTAAAAGAAAGAGCAAAGAAAAGGATCAGGTGAGAAAAACCTAAAAATAATTTTAAACATATGCATTTTAAATGTCTCTGTAGGTTTAAGGTGCTTGTGAGATCTGTCACTACATATCTGTCACTACATATCATAAAAAATGTATCTGCTTTTGAAAACTGATAGATTAAAAAGGTGATAATTTGGCTCACTGTGCTCCAGTGTGCTCTTTGCTCTTCACACAAACCGAAGCCTGCTCAAACGTGATCGGTCAAACGAAACAGAAATTAGAGACCTATAAATCTTGTCTGTCGCCTCCACATTTATATACAGAACCTGTTAATAAAGATTAACAAGTGACAAAAGTGCAACATTATAAAGTTCACTTTAAAGACTACTATTTGTAAAATTGTTAATTGTTTTACGAGAGATGATGTCAGAATTCGTTGCCAAACATTTGTTTTCCCAAAATGTTTTGATTTTGAAGGAACAGAGACTCTGTGACGTCATTACAATCAAACACAATTACTCATAAACTTAAATTAATAAGTCGAATTCATCGAAAGTTCGACCAAGTCTTGGTTCCCTTCCTCTTTCCTCTCCTTCCTCCCGCCACAGTGCAGCTGCCCTTGAGCAAGACGTCCAGCCCTCAGTTGCCTGTGAGAGCGTCTGAGTGGACGATAGCGAGAGAGTGCGGTCACACGCCCTCGTCCCCAGCTGTGAAAGTGAGCCGGAGTGTTGCTGTAATAAAAAGCGAGTGCGCTCGGTTGACTTTCCCTGGATGAATAAAGGTTGATACCCTATAAACGCTGATGACTGATAGGAACACTCTGAGAGATTATATAGCGCTTGTAGCCTTCACAGTGTGCCGTAAGGAATCGGAGAGAGGAACTGGAAACTGGAGATACTATTATAATGGGAATAAATCAAGCTTACACACTGGGGCTTGAAAATGAAACCTGACGTGGGCCATAAATCTTTAGGGATGTAAATAAAGCAGGGCCAGAAATTAGATACCAGAACTTTGGTGTTAGATGAAACCGCTACAGCAACTTTGAGACACTTTGTCAATTTATTTTTCCTGAAGAATTTTTTTTTTTTACGAATACGGAAAACAGCGAGAGCAGAGGGAAGGGATGGGAAGAAATATTAATGCAGACAGTAGACAGTGTGAGAGAAAGAGAAAGAGACAGGGATTATGGGTACTTTTCTTCTGCAGCCTCATCACAAACAAATAAGCCGATCGTCAAGAGCGAGCCAGGCAATTAATATTCAAGGAATTAGTTTTTCTTTTTTCTCTTTTTTTAAGAGAGAAGAGGAGGAGGAGGCGGATTTAGAATCTTTCCCCTTTTGGTGAGCTAAGGCTATAAACAGCTTGAAATCACTTTGACAGCTTGCTCTATCTCTCTCTCACACACACACACACACACACACACACACACACACACACACACACACCATGGGGGATTTTAATTTCAACCTGTGAAATTGTAATTGCCTCTCCTGTAAGAGGAGTAAAGGATTGTGGGAAGGCTGAGTGCTATCTCTCCCGTATCAGTTCCCTCAGTCTGAGTTTTGTTTTTCTCTCTTTACCATTGTCGTACATTTATTGATCTCTTTTTCCTTTTTAAACTGTGTTTTCCAACCTTACCTTCCCGTCTGAACCCATCTTCTCTCTTCTCCTCTCTCACACTCTCCTGAGCTCAGATCTGTTTGTCTCAGCAGAGCTGACATTAAATCAACCGGAGCTGCCGAAGACGAGAAGGAGAGGAAGTGGGGAAAGAGGAAGAAAGTGAGGAAGAGATGAATAAGCAAGAGGGACGAGCGAGGGAGGAAAAAAATTGCATAGGGTAAAAAAAAAAAAAAAAAGAAAGAAAGAAGCATGACACAAAAATGTGATGAAAATGTCTGAAGGGCATTTTGGATGCCATTATTATTTCTCCTCCTCTGTTCATTTTGTATTCTCTGACTGCTCCCGCTGCGAGGCTGCCCTGCGAATGACTTCTCAACTCCGTACGTGTGATTGTTGTTTTGCCACGAGTTGGAAGAGACCGCCTGCCTCGACAACTGTCAGGAGTAAAGCTGCGTTCAAGAAGAAAAAGCTCTTCCCAAGCAGCAGGCAAAACAGACATGAAAGCTTTGCATGTGTGTGTAATTAGTTGTGATATTAAGTCACTTTTAACCTGTCACCGCTCAATTCTCTCACACACAACCACACACACACACACACACACTCACACAATCAGGTGATGTGCCTGTTAAATAACATGTCCCGCTTATCAGAGCTGTACAGTAAAAGTGCTTGAAGTATACAAATGTGTGTGTGTGTGTGTGTGTGTGTTTGTGTGTGTGTGTGTGTGGAATAGGCTGACAATAAATTAAGAATGAAGACATGAGAGAGCGAAGGAGACAGATGAGTGGTGGAGGAAGAGGGATGATTTAGACACAGAGGAAGCGGGGGAAAGAAAGAGTGATGAGCTGCTGCTGCTGCCGATGGAGAGCTGTTATGCAACACGCCACATTTCTCTCATTCGGCTGCAGATGCGTCGTCGTATCAGTCGCAGACTTTTTGTCATGATGTCACTTTCTCTGCTGACACGCAGCATTCAGTCCCATCAAAGCAGAGGAGACTGGAACATGAGAGGGTTCCTGGGGTTGGAGTTGTAATATAAAGAGATGAGGGAATTAAAATGTGTTACATTGATGAGATACATGTACATACATATATGTAGATAATGTGATGTAACAGTGAAGCTTGTTCCACTGGAGCCATGTGGGTCAGAGATTAGTAGAAATGCTCCTACCTAGATGGAGGAGGCACTCTGCATGGGTTATCAGCCTCTATGTGGGTCTACATGCAGAGGCAATAAAAAGCTAAAGCAGACATATGGGTAGTTAAACAGTGTGTTGACATGTTGTGTAGTTTTTGGTTGCACTCAATTATTGATTATCAATATTGGTTAAAGTGTGAAATTTGGTACAGTTTGATTGAATTTGTTAGGGAATCTTGGGTGGAGATTTGAAATTTACTTTCCTTTTCCTGAACTAACAACTGACAATATGTTTGTAAATAAATATGAAGCATAAAATTAGACAAGCACTTGTAGAATAATAGCAGAGCCTATGCTCTGTTATAACAGATTTAATACAGCTGAGTCAATTCCCTCTGATCAAGATGTAGTTTGTCTCTGTAGGACTAGAACACACTGGGGCCTTTTGTAAATGCAAATAATTCACATAGTTTGTACAGTTTGGGATTTGATGTCTGTCCTTAGAGGGGACTAACGTATTCACTGTCATCTGGGTAGAAGTTCCTGTGAACACAACACAATCTGAGACGTGATACAAGTCATTAACTCGACTCGTCCACTCCTGAAAAGCCCACTCAGCCCACACGTTTCCCTGTGACGTGGTTCAAACAGTGTGACACGTCTTCAATTAGAGGTGGCGGACATTAATCAATGTTGGCAGAAAACCGCCAGTCATCTCACTCTTTGAGACTCTTGTTCTTTCTTTCTCTCTCTCTCTTGAATGTACTTTAATTGCTCTTCATCCCATAACAATTCCCTGACACACACACAGATCCCCTGCTCTTCCACATCCCATCTTACAATAAGCTTCCAATAAATGATCTCCACCATCATTTACAGGATCGGCTTAACCTGAGTGTGCGTGTGTGCATGTGTCTTTATAATTCCATCAAACATCCGTTGACAGCCTCCTTCCAAAATCCTGCCATGTCTTTCTACTGATTCCTTCAGTCAGTCTAAAGATCTTATGACAAGGTCAACTCAAAGGGAAGGGTGACATAATGGTGCCTGTAATTATAAGCAGGTTACTTCTAAACACTAAAAAAGAAGAAAAACCTTCTTACACAGAGCTTTAAAGTTATGCAAAGGAAAATTATCGATTTCGACGTAACAGCTTGCTGCTGTGTGAAAACGTACTAAGACATAGTGATGATTTGCACTAAATGCAAGCTTCAGACTGCCAATACTCTGACAGTGGGAATGTCTACAACCTGTGAGCTGTGTCCCATTTGACTGAAATGAGAAAGTCTGGTCTACGGAGGATTTCCTGTTTGCTTTAGCAGCTTGTCCTGCTCTTAGCGTTGCATCGCTAGCTGCTTTGAGCGGCTGCACTTACTGCAGCTTCATCACTCCAGATAGCTAGGTCGTTAGCCTCGGCACCATTTGTCCAAAGAAAGTTTGGTCCGAGAGGGACCTGACCAATGGATCCTTCCTCACGTGGGGATGGAAGGACGCATGTGAAGGAGGTTTCGAGGTGGGGCAGCTTAGTGATGCTGCTGTGATGCAATCAATAGTCAAAAGCAGCCTCCTAAAGTTGCCGCCCCTGAATCTATGTCGACCACAGTGTGTGCTAAATTCAAAAATACTAATATCGCGATCCAAGTGTTAGTTTTATAGGAAACTTCAGATCAAAATCAATGGGATACATATCTCGAGCAAACCTAATGACTATGTTCATAATGAGAATCCAATCTAATCAGTGGAAGCTTTGAGCTGGTGGGTCTACAGGAAGAGTCAGGGGTTCATCATAGTCAGTGGGATTCATCCTCTGAGGATCATACAACTCTGTGCAAAAGTTTACAGCATCCATCCAATTACTTGAGTCTGGATCAAAACAGTGGATCGATTGACCAACAGAGCGTCATCACCAATTTGCTCTTTAGTGTTGATCAAAAAAATATGTTTTCTATATAATTACCTGAGTCGCAACGAATTGAGACTTTAGTACAGAGTGTTTCCTGTCGTGGCTGAATACAATGGTCTGTTGTTATGAGAGCATTATTCCTCAAAACCCTGTCCCCCTCTCTCACTGCTAATGTCCGAACTCGCTTCACTCTGCTCCGAACTCTTTGTTAGCACTCAGATATACTGTCCACTTGAATCTGAAGACAGCAGAAGCACCATTAAAGTCAAATACAGCCGTGGTGAGGTATCCGCTGGACTTGGTTAAACAGTTACTGCCTGTAAAGGACGCTAAGTTGAGTTCACGCAAGTGTGCTGACGATATCAGTGGTCCTCGTCATTCCTTACGTTCTATTGGTTGGGGCAAGTTGACACAAAAACCAAAGTTCAAGGGCAAAATCTGAGAGCAGAACTTTTGAGGAGAGGGACACACACTGAGGCAAATTGGAGCTGGAGCAGTTTTGAGCAGGAGCAGAGAACACTTGCATGTGAGCAGAAGCTATTTGAGAGAAGGGTCTGAATTTTGAGGGAAACATTACAAAATCTGAACCTTCCACAAAGAAACATTGCAATCAAAATGAAAGCCTGCGCTCTTGGATGAAGACTGGAGAGAGATCTGTGTTTCAGACTTTGAAATGTGTTAAACTAGGCCGGGCTGCTGCCCAGACGTTCAGGGCTGTGCATGAATGTTGGTCATATTCATCAAACACATGCAACATGTTATTACAGTATTACTTAGCAATTCCACTCCAGCAATCTGTCAAGAGCACAGGAGCCTGGCTCAGCCTAAGAAAACACTGATCTCCCTGTGAGACCATTGTCATGAAACATTAACAATGTAGTCATGTAAATGAGCAATGTTTCATTTGCGGACATTCGCCACAGGAACACTTCACCATGGCAACAAAAAGCTGGCCCTCAGGAGTCCCAGGCAATGTACAGTTATTCCCATGGCAACATCATTAAAAAGTTTCATGGCTGCCATGTGATGGACTCTAATAAACATTAGCAGAAAAGGAAAAGAGCCGTGAGACCTTTAGGTGACTTCTCACTGCTTTCTGTGATTCTTGTCTAATAGCACACGCCTGCTGTTTGATGAAAAAGTGGCTCCTATGGTTCATTAAGCTACAACTTGATAAATGACTCACACTGTGATAATCACCAAAGTTTCCTCTAAAAGTTACCTTTGTACAATTCTGAAAAGTGAGTCGCCAGACCGCCATCACCTACAGTATTTGTGAGAAGGAATAAATACATGTTATGCTTGAACACATATAGGGACTGGTGTAGATGCACTGAGGATCATGTTATAACAGAAAGTCGAGGGTGAAACCACAAGACGCTTATCTGAAAAGCAAGCAGAGAAAATAACGCAGCTCCTTAATGGCCACCATCTCCTTCTCTTATTTTATTTTCTTAGACAGATGCAAATATGAGGAGGGTACGACCTGACCTGGACAGACGGTTCAGATCTCAATTTCGACAGTCGAGATAATATTATCACTACTTGTTGATGTGATCAGGTTGAAATCATATCTGGATACAATCTGGATATGAGATGCATTTAAAGAGTCTTTGAGCTGTTTTCCTTTCCATGAACACTTCTACAACGAATCTCAAACATACAGGAGTGTGAGAAACTTTGGTAAGAATAGATAACATAAGATAAGATAATCCTTTATCAGTCCAACGATGAAGAAATGCAGAGATACGAATGTTACAGCAGTAAAAAGGAAAGTGATATACACAGAGTAAAGGTTATAAAATAGTAAAATTTACAATGTAAACACAAGAAACTCTAAAAGGTAGAAATATGTACGAAGTAAACAGAATCAAAACAGCTTTGCACAGATGTGATATTGAAATTGCACAAATAGAAAATTATGATTTCTCAATTAAATCAGTTGTTAAACCTGAGTGAGACATATATAAGAGGTGCTCGCCGCCTTTACTGGGAGCAGTGCGGAAAATTAGTTTTTGATTCAAATTATTTCATAGAGATTCACACAATTTACAGTAACTTTTAATTTTTACAGAAGTCATGAACTGAGCGTAGATTTAATTCACTCTCTCCTATGCAGACAGTTTACAACCTAGACAAATGAAAAGTGACATAAAAACAAGGATTTCTTCAAAGCTCAACAGAAAAGTGGGGCCTTTAAAAACTGTCTTCAAACTAAGAACAGCTTTTAACACCAAGTAATGCTGCAGCACTTCCACGTCTCTGTGAGCTTATTAAAGAGCTTTCAACAACAATGCTGCTAAAATGTTGACTTTGGTCCCTCGTCCCACTGGTGCATACAACCACCCTAACCCGCTCAAAGTCAAAGATGTGTAAGCCCATCAAACACACACACACACACACACACACACGCACACATACAGACACACGCACACAGATAGACAGACACAGAATCACAGACACACAAAGACATATACACTAAAACAGAGCTGGCAAGCCACCAAGACACTCAATAGAGCCAATCTCTGCCTCTCACAGCAGGCTGTGAATTCCCAGTTTGCTTTGCAGCAACAACGGGGTGTATGTGTGTGTGTGTGTGTCTGCGCCTGTGTGTGTCTGTACGTGTCTGCGTTTTTTTGTGTGTATGTGTTTGAATGTGTATGTAGATAAAAACTCAGCAATCACCTAATGCAGGCACAAGGGCCACCAAAGGAAATGCTTGGACGAAGCTGGCATGAAGGCTCACACACACACACACAAACACACACACACACACACACACACACTCACACTCACACACACACAGCACATATGATTAGGAATGGATATGCTTGCCAAGTCATTTTCCCCTCTGTTCCAGAGGCACTGAAGTGCTTAGCACACAGTGAGCAGACCTCAGCCTATAGAAATGGGAAGGCAGGGTGAGACGGAGAGAATGAGAGGAGGGTGGGAGGTGGAGACAGAAAGCGACAAAGCATGTTGGTCACCAAAATTACAAAAATTAATTGGTCACACCCATGTGGGCTCCATTTGCATCCAGCAATTGCACTGGGGCCTAGTTGTGGGATAATAGATATTGTTTTTCACACATTTTAGGTTAATACTTATGCAAATACACAATTCTATGATTAGTCTTTGGCATTTGCCTTAATGAAAACAGTTAAATGACAGAATTTCCACAGTTTTTACAAAAGGTTTTTTTTCACTACAGCTAGAGTAATAAAATAAAAAATGAAGCAGCTCTGATCAGAAACATAAGGTGCACACTGATATTCCTCTGAGTAGGGACTTGGAGGCAAGACCACAAAATTATGGTTCTTGCTCGGAATTAAGAGGAATGGATTTCCTAATCTAAATATAATTGAAGCAGAGAAAACGTCTTCCTCAACACGCACACATTTGAAGGAGCAGATTAATTGGTGCTGCCATAGTTACACGAAACCCAAGATGTTAGAGGAACTAATTTACACCTTGATTAACATAGTTGTTAAGTTTGATAAAAAATTACTTGGGGTTTTTGAGTTCTGCTCCAGAAATGTCTCAGTCCATGTGAAATTAATAACAGACGGACCCACAGACAGTCAGCTGGATATAACGATCATTATGTCACCAAATTATACATCAAGGAAGAAAAATTCTAAATGATACAGTGAAAAACTTTAATTCACTAAAATCATTGAATCATGATACAATTATCATTCTCTTTTACAATGGGGGTGTGCTGTCGGAGGGGAAATCAGCCTTTAAAGAACTGTTCACCCAAACTGTGCTGCAGACACACTAAACAAACAATTTGAGTGTGTATGCAGTCACAGTTTAATCAAACAGTGACTCTGTTAATGAAAGGAGAGGAAACAACAGATTTCCTCTGTTTCTTCAAACTCCAGTAGAACCAGGGTAGTGGCTGCTAATTAGGACACACACATACCTACACACACACACACACACACACACACTAACCCAGTCTCATCAGAAAATCGGGCCGGCCTCGGTATGAACGTAGTTGCGGAGCCTTCTTAGATGCGTGGAATTAGAGGTGTAATCTTTCACCATATATTAATATCAAATAAAGTAAATAACATTCTGGCTCAGTGAACGACACAGCGCACGGACGATGATTCATCAGCACGCTACGACGTGGTGTACCGCATGGCAGCTTCCATAGCAACAATAAAAATGTTACATTTCTACGATTTTCAGCCGAGATCTGAAAAAATATTCGTGATAACAATTAAAATATAGATCATAAGAATGAACTGGCTGAACATTATGGAAGCAAATAGATAATTTCTCTCTAGAAAAGGTGTCAGAATGTATTTTAATGCGCAAACTATATTATAAAATTTCATTTTTATCTGAAAAATTAAAAGGAATGTCCGCCGTTTCCGTTTAAACAGACCGGAACTTGAGAGTCACGTGATGTGGGCACACACCAATGCAAAAATAATGGGCAGACAAAAACGTAGGCTTCTCCCAATTTGAGAGGCCAAATTGGAAGAAAACTACAATTTTTTTTCAAGTGGACCAACGTAGGTATTACACGTTTTCTGATGAGGTCGGGTTGCAACCACACACTCACACACACATTATTTATAGACATTGTTTCAGCCAGGCCTCAGTTGTGAGGTAGTGTCAGTCACTGCTGTTACTCTGTGTCTGCCCTGGGGCGAGATAGACCTCCACACACACACACAGACATACACACACAAACACACAAAGTATCTCCGTGTTTTTCGTCACTGCATCCTGTGTCAATTAGTGTCAGCGTTAACAAACAAACAAGTGATACAAGTGTTTTGAACGTGTAAATATTTCAATAGCACCTTCAACATTCTTGTCTCGGTATCGTAACGTGAAGCCGCTGCAGCTTCGACTCACACGTACACACATGCTGCTGAAATATTGAGCTAACAAGGAGGAAAAAAACAAGTTGATGTTTTTCATGAGGCAGTTGTGAAGCATGATGAGTGCTTCACTAAGCTAAATTACACTAAACCTGGCAAAAGTCAACATTTTAATTATGTCAGGATTTAATCTCCATACTTTTCTGATTGCTTGCCTGGTAAAAAAGGTGCTAAAAATAAACCTTAAAGAGAAAGAAAATCCACATTTCTTCATATCTTGGATCTTTTCTTCCTTTTTTTTCTTCCACACGCTAAAAAAGCCATTCTATGCAAAACTGTAAAGGCTCTGAAACATATAGTAAATCTATAAATTCTGAATAAGTACGTGGACCACTGGACTCTATATATACTTTTCATTCATATTGAACCATGTTTAAAGTCAAAGTTTAAGGTGTGATTGCCGATATTCCTGATCTCACTAACTCGATCAAGCCTCAGCTTTTATTATTCAGGCGATGCATCCGGCTTCATGTATAAATTCAGACAAACACACAAGCCGAAGCTTCAGCGAAATTAAAAAGACAGTGAGGAATCTCCTTCGTTAGGCAGAAATGAAAAGGTCACAGTGTGAGATGGTGGCTAATGAGAAGCTCTGTCAGGCAGCGGCTAATGTCAGGATTCTCTGCATTGGCTGAACTCGTGCCAGTCGGTGGCGTCACGTCGTTCATCTGCCAGCGAATTCATCTTCTGCAGAACTGAGGTTTGATTGCAAGTTTATTTTTGTGTGGGTTTGCCTGTTTTTTTCCGATCGGCTCGGTATGAAGAATAACTAGTAAACTAGGAGAGAAGTCAGCCTTGTCTTACGGGCTTGTTGACGTTGTGCATTGTTTTATCGCTGATGGTGAGAGTACTGGGTCCTGGGGCTTCATGTCCCTGACTACATCTCACCGGTTCAAGTGTGTCTTTCTTTGACCTCAGAAACAGAACATGTCAGAGGACACACATGCCCTCACTTCATACAAGAAGGTGTGAAAATGTTCAATTATTTACAAAATGTGGTTTCTATAGGTGCTGTGTTACAGAAATGCAGGTACCAATGGAGTAACTGCTTCACATTGTTGCTACATAGTTGTGCTTCACCAGACTATACCTATATTAATAATAGATACTATACTAGAAAATCATACATTGGAATAATGTCTAAATACACTAAAGATTGGTCTCTTCATACTATGTTGTATCTTTAGAATATTCCTGATAAAATCCTCATTCTGATGCTTTATGTATGTAGTTATACTGAATGTGGTATATGTCAGTTAATGGGTTATTTTGGCTAATACTTGTTAGTAAAAGTAACTTAAAAATTAAAAAATTAAAATTATTTCTTGGACCTTTCTGCCTAAAGAACTATGGTATTATGAAATTATATGTTTTGATGTCACACACAGTCGGACGTCTTCAGCTTTACTGAAAAAGAAGTATCTATGTGACCGTTTTTTCACAACCTCCGAGGTAAAAAGACGAAGATCCATCATTTTTTTATGGTTGTTTTTATTATTCACAAATAAACACTTTAGAGTAACTGAATTAGTCGAGACAGACACTGAAATCATTGGTGGAAATTTCACTGCACTTGGACGACAAAGGCATTAAAACATGCAGTGTGTCACCACCTTTCTTTTATTAACACTTCTACTTTTGAAAATGTAGAGATATCTTCATTCTTCTCCCTCCTGCTGCGACTCGTCGGTTGACCCTCGTAATGCTCCGTCTGCTAAAGTACAACGAAAGTGTTCTCTCGCTCTGCTGTCACAGCCTTTTTCACCTTTAAACCCATAATGTGAGTTCAGAGCAGGCGAGAGGAACCTTTTCCCCATCAAGGCTCATTCAAAACATTCTAATGGTCATATCATGGTCATATTAAATCAATGAACACACACTGCACTGGTGAGATGGCTGGAACTGCTCCTCTAGGGGCCACTTGTCTGATGTCTGATGATAATGATGATGATGCTACAACTGGCTGACAAACATTTACCTTTAGAAGAATAGTGTGTTGTTTCCAAAAACACTCAATTCCTCTCACACACAGAAAGACAGAGAAAAACTGAGCATTTCTTGAGGTGTCCTTCAGTTTTTCTTCAGTCTCACAGCTCTTCAAGACACACTGACACAAGATGTTTTCAGCTTCTTAGCTATTAGCTCGCTCATCACTAAAGTTGTCCACACAATATTGTCTCTTTCAGGATGTGGGCTCATGAAAACTCCTTTATAGACACCAAACCGGAGAGTGGAATTTGTTAATTTTTTATCCAGGAGCAATTGTCTTTTACTTCAACCAACTAAAAAATGTAATGTTGCTCCATGTGCTGCCTCCCTGGCAGTTGCCACGATGCATGTCAGCCATAACAGTGACCTGACATTCAGCCAGAAGTAAACATGCTGAAGAGCATGTTTTCTACTGTTGTGTGCCATCTTATTTTACAGCAGAAAAAATGCTGTTGTGAGAGTTTTGCCTGTCTGGGAGTTTGTTTGTTTGTGTGGAAGCAGATTACTCAAAATCTACTCTTTACTAATGCTTTCAATATACCTCTGTGGAGGGTGACCCAAAGAAGAAGCCACTCAATTCTCCACTTTCCATTCGGATTTAGATTTGTTGAACATTTTCCCAGAGAAATGAGGCATATTCAGGAGACTCATATCGATGAGTGTGTCCAACTTGGTGCAGCTTGACTGAGTTTAACTGGAATGTTGGGCTTTGGTGGATCCATTCTAGTTTATTTTAATGTATTTCTGATTAGATTAATTTTTGCTTCAAACTGCCTCACAGAAGGTTTTGAGGTTCTCCACCTGGTTCAAATCAAATAAATCACATATAGTTTAAAAACAAAGACTTTAGACTGATCTAGCACTTGCATCAGATTCATCCTGAGATACTTCACGGAGTTGCACTCTCATCAAAGTATTTATTTACATTAATCGTCTTAAAAAATAAAACACTCTCCTCTAAGAACCAACAACATGTTCTCAAGACAAACCACTCACACTTCAAAACAACCTTCAATTAAATGAAATGAAATGTAGATGCGCAGGCGAGCGCGTTCAACCTCCGGCGCATTTGTCTCATGTCCAGCGTCGCTCGGCTTCACATCAAACGGACGTCGCCATGCAGATGACAAATTGAAAACAGCTGCAACTGAGACAAGAATTCAGAAAGTCCTGCTTTTATTAGAAACAACTGAAGTGAATGATGCCAAGTGAATAATGATCTCCTTTCCATGGCTCCCACCTCAATATTTCATAGTAAGTGATGATCTCCCAAACATAAAGGGTGTCGCTGCATCCATATTTCATTGGAGAACATTGCAGTGTAACTGACATACACAAGGAGGAAATGTGCTTACAAAGCATCAAAAGAACTGTCACACAGTATGGATGGCTGCAGAATAATATAGGGCACTGCTGGATGGATGTAACAAGCTACATAGCTACACGCATCATTTGATCACATAATACAAAGCTACTGTGAGTGTCTATGTGTAAGACACGCATCATTTGATCTGGTAATATAAAGCTTTGGTGCCGGTTTGGTTGCAAGTTGTGTGTGTGAGTGTGCGTGTGTGTGTCTGCGTGTGACATGCTTCGGAGAGGTGAGAAAAAGTCAGGGTACACACATGCAGTGTTAACACAACATGTGACATGCATCATTTACTTGGATAATACAAAGGTGGTGTGTGTGTGTGTGTGTAGGCTGCAAACAGTGGTATATATAACAACAGGGCTTTCTCAACAAGAGAGTGATGAGTCCTGTTACTCTTGAACCACACACACACACTGGCTTTCTGCTAAATTAAGCATCGGAGGAACCTACAACACACGAGACAGCGCAGGCGTGTGCAGATACACACACAAAACCTTCTGACACAGAAACAAGCTCACAAACAAGCTTAAAGAGACACTTGTGACTGGAAATATATGCAATGCATGTACACACACACACACACACACACAAACATAAAAATGACACAGACGTATGTGCCAGTGCCATGCGACACATAAATTGGGGCATGCATTATTAACTGTCTGAGATTTCCGAGCACATGTTGGGACCGTGTACCTCAAAAGAAACAGGCAGAATCTATGCATGACAACAAGCGAGCACGGGAAAGAGACAGGGGACTTTTGGAATATTCATTCCATGGGACTTATTTTATAGTAAAAAGTCTGAAGTTTGTTCAGTAAACTAGTCGATAAATTCACACTCATGAAAATATGATGTTGACCTTTATTAAACTGTTTTTGGTGGTTGGGACATACAAAAAGCAAAATACAGTCCATTTCAATAATGACTCAAACTATACATGTCAAACAGAAGTCCACATATCGACAGAACAGTTGTATCACAGGGTCAGTTCACCTGAAGTACACACAAAGAAAATACATCTCAATTATCTCTAGTGATGTTTTGTTTGTCCACGTGTTGAGATATCTGGCTCTGAGGCTTCTGCTCCCACACATTCACAGGGTTTTCAATATTATTTTTGATGGTTTGGATAATACACAGATCTTTTTCTGATGATGAGTTTTAGATGGAATATTTATCTACATGAAAACCAATGGTGTTCTAAGGATTATCCAGAGTATCAAGGATGCAGCAGGAAAGTGAGAATAAATGAAACATTTCTATAGTTGGCACCAAAGCAGCTCATCACATACAAACCAATCTGTCGGATGACATAAAGTCTCGATCGTCCATCTGGCCCATTCATGTCGTAACTCATCAGTTATAATGAGATGTACATTACAAATTCATTACGTTTGACTTTGAAGAGGCAAAAAACATGAAATGACACAAGTAAAACAATTTAAACAAAAGATTTAACCAAAGAATAAAACGTTAAAACAGCTTCAAACACTTTCATTATGTAGCTCTGATACTGTGCTGTCAACATCTCTAATTCAAAAATAAATACTTTGAAACACAAGGTAGAATTACCTTAAATCAGAGAATTATACAGCATGCTACTGCTTTCCACAAAGTTAAATAACACATCCTGTAAAGTAAGCACAATTCAATGCATCAAAGGAGGGACGGGCAGCTCTGTAGTACACAATGTTTGGAAATCTACAAGCAAAGTGACAGACTTTGTTGTGGTGCTGATGATCCTAATCTCCAGAATGTCTTTTCCTGGGGAAGAATTAATTGAGCTGTGCTTCATTTGTCTGTGAAACAGCAACAAAATCCAGAAACGTGCTTCAAAACACGTCTCTGGCTGTTTATTTAATTCCAGCCTGCAGTTATCACACAGCCTACATGAAGCTTCGCCCTGAAACAGCCTGAAAACTCAAAATGAGGCATTAAACGTGAAACTGAATCTGTGTTTGAAATAGATTCCAATTAAAATATAGTATAACCAAAGTGTAATTTGTACCAAGGGAATCTAAATAAAAAGTGTTTGCCCATTACTCCTACTTGACTAACAGGAGAAGACACTGATGTAACTTTAGTAGAATCAACATAACAAAGTAAAATGATTGTACGTCCTGTAATTAAAAAGTAGGACTAACTAACAGGATCCGTGACTTTGTGGGTGTCACTCACGTCCTCTGTCTGAGATCCCGTGGAGCCTGTGATCTGAGGAGAAAAGTTATTGTGTCGCTGCATTCGAACTCTTCACAGTTTCCTGTGATGTCACTGTGCTCGCCCATGTTCACAGTCCTCCTTCCTGCCCACAGATCAAACATCAGAACACCTTCTCCAAGATAAAGGCCAAGACGGCTGCAGCCAGAGCGAGTCCGATCCCCAGCTTCTTCAGAGCCTCCCTGTCCAGACTGTAGGAGCCGATCAGCAGGGTGGACGAAGAGGAAATAGAAGAGCAACTCTGGATGCCGTTAGGAATCGGTTCCTGAGGAGGGAAACGCACAGAAAGACAACCACGTGAGACTGAGATCAACAAGGGGTAGAGACTCTTCATGTGTCATTCATTCACAATCATCCTCACATTATTAACACTATAATAATATACTGTATTCTTTGAGACGGACTTGGTTAGATTGCTGTCCTCAGCAGAGACACATAGATTCCTGGATCCGATATATAATTCACAGTAATTCAGTCACACTGCATGATGGGTGTTCACCATTACAGGGGTCTTCCTGCTCATTAGGAGAATAATTCATATGTAAGGTAAGTATTAAGTGTTTCAAGTAATGTGCACTGTTCATCAATCAGCACTGCAGAAGTGTTCATGGTTAAAAAATGAGCTACTTCAATTAACACAGCATGAATCCTCCCGTCATGTTCTCTATGTGATGTTCGCACGCACGCACGCACGCACGCACGCACGCACGCACGCACACACACACACACACACACACACACACACACACACACACACACACACACACACACACACACACACACACACACACACACACACACACACACACACACACACACACACACACACACACACACACACACACCCCTCCTCTTGTCCTCCCCCACAAGTTTGTGCAGCAGCAAAAGTCCATAATTCACAATTAGGGAACTATATTTAAATTAAATCAACATCAAAAACAGACATTTGACAGCAGAGAGCAAATATCTGAAATCAGAGTTTTGTTTTGGATAATTAATGAGTCGTGAAAGAGCAACGATGAGGACAGGGGAGCAGGGGACAAAAAATATTAACTCCGGAGGGTAGGAGAAAGAAAATATCTGCAGTTTATTTTTGCCACATCGATCAGCCAGATTACAATTTGTTCAACCCATGGATCTTTATAAAAGAGCCATTTTATGTGAGGGGGTACATTACCGCCCTTCGTGGATCATTGCTTTTGATACTTAAGTACATTTAGAAATAAATCTACTGATGCCACTTAAAATTAGGATCCATTGATACTGGAGCCGCACCACAATTAAGGAGAGCAAGGTAGAAAAACAGGACATCATTATTCCCTCCACTTTCTCCCTCCCCCCACCTTCTCTTTCTCTGCAGCTGCTCCCTCTCTGCAGCCGATTTTCATTTGGAAATCATCAACAATAAACAGAATTGGGAATCCACTGCTTATTTCAATATTTTGTGGATGAAGCGTTCATAAAACCGGCCATTTGCCTATGCAAATGAGCCCATTTCAATTATGATGCTATTGTGTCTCTGTGAAGCAGTTAATGCAGTTTGCTTGGATTCAATTACTACAAAGTGCATTCTATTGAATCTGGCTGATGTGGAGAAGGTGCACAGCGATACAGTCAGGGAGAGACACACGAGGAAGTAAAGGTTATAATGTTACTGCAGCGGTGACGAGAGAACCATCAGAACTAAGCTGACATGTTTCAGTTATTGACGCCGTTAATATAATTCAGTTGGCAACACTGAATATTGATAAGCTGCCCTGCTTCTCCCCGGCCTCCACCCTCGCTCATTGATCATCATTCTGTTAGATTACACATTTATTTAGTTTTATCTTAATGTCTGGGAGCCGAGACCTGAGGTCCGATTTCACGCAAAACCGATTGATCGCTAAATAAATAAATAAATAACCCCACACAAGACGTGGTCCTTTTTAATTTGAGAGAGAGAAGCAGCCCTTGTCAACAGCTCGGTGGAGATCGATGTGGACGACCTTGTGGTAGTTACTATAAGTCTCCCTCTGCATGGCAGCTGGTAAAATGTCTTATCACCACAGAGGAAAGTTGACACAGAGGCAGGATGATATCGAGCAATTGATCAGCGGCTTTCTAGAATGACCTTTAACCAAGTTCACCGGAGATCACTGTTAGAGGTAAGGCTTTGATATTTACCAAAGCCACACCGACTCCTTCTCTCTTTCTCGCTCCTCCCCCGCTCTCTCACTCCCACTCAAGGGTTTCCATCTAGTCTTGTCAGAAAATCCTCTGTCATCAGTCAATTAGCTTTCATCCTCCATCTTTTTTTTTCTTCTTCCCCAGTTAAGATTTACCCAATATAAATCATTCTGTTTACCATGATGAATATGTGGCTGAGCACGTTCTCTGTTACCTTGTCATCTTATGTTATTCAAAAAAAGTTCCTCCATGAGACGGAAACTCGATGATCAACTTGAAAAGTTACTTGTAGGAGTTTGAATACACACCTCCTGCACCTGTGACCTGTGAAGTGAAAAGACTGACAGACTCCGTGGAATCCAAACACCTACCTGTATGTACAATATGTGTCCCTATGTAACTGAGAGTCAGCCCCTACACCTACATGAGCCACATGCACATGGCTGCGTGTATGAGCAGCTGCACAGTGTGCGCACTCTGCCGCTCCATCCCTCCCGCTGCTCCCGCTCCCTTGTCTTCTCTGATGGTAGCGAACACTATCTTCCACCCACTCTTCTTCTCTCCCCTTCGACTGAATGGTTTCCCTGTTCCGGCACACAATGGAGGATGGATACTATGACTGACAACGCCTACGTGACACATCCATAGGTCACTTACAGTAATGGCAGACAATAGGTTGAGAGAGAATCGGTAACAGAGGTCTGGCCGGCGCGTCCTCATTTGCCTAATGCTGGGACCATTGTTGGACTTTAATGGTGAAACTGAGCCGCTGTCGATGTTTTGATGCGTGAAAAGCAATTGGGTGCTTTTTAACAAGGTGGCAGTCAGATCAAGTCACAGTGTCTTTACAGTAAATCATATCAATGAGCCTCATTACAAGTTCAGTGAGATCATAGTTAGAGTTCGGCTTCTTGGCTCCGACTTCATCACTTCCCCAGGTACAGTAACATTGATCTAATTGGGACAGATGGGAAAAATATCTTTATCCTGTTGGAGCCTGCAGGTGGATGCTGGGAAGGTGGAGGGGCAAGGCAGCGATACTGACCCAGTGCAACAGAGGCACTCAAAAGTAAAGAGAGCGATAGGAAATCTTTGCAGCTAAAATAGACTGTGTAGAAATACTTTATGACATGCACTGAGCTCAAAATAGTCTCATGATATTCTCCAAAAGGGCTGAATGTGAGAACGCATGGGTTTTGCACACATAGAGGTCTACAAAAAAGAAGTCAAGAGAGATTTTGGTATCCATGTGCTGTAAACAAAAACACATGATCTCTGTAACAGGCTAAGTTGTAAGAGGTTACATCCTGAATGCTGCACAGATGTCTGTGTGGTTATGAACGCGTGTGAGTGGAGAATCTCAGATAAAACTCTGTAGAAAGTCCAGATCGCATTGTGCGGACATTCTCCGGAGGTCATGTCAGACAAGGACCTCTGAGAGAGGATTGTGGAGAGTGAGGCATGTCACATGATCAGAGCAGTGCAGCTCGAGTCGACCCCCTGAACGAGCTCACAGGCGTCACTCCATTTTTGTAACTGGGTTAAAATCACAATCTGAACTCATCAGCACAACTACATTTGAGTTATTTTGAGGTTACACTGATCCCCTTTTAATAGGTTTTCAGTGTCAGCTCACAAAATGTCAGTGGAATGTCCAAGAGGAAAAGAGAACTTTGTTTTCCAACATTCATAACTTTTGTAACCATGAGAGAATGAAGGCGAATGGCAAAACTACAATATATTAAAAGCACTCTTTTATTTACGGCTTTGCTTGCTTAGGAAAGAAAAAAGGTCACTGTTGAATAATTACAGTAAACTGAGACCAAAGGAGAAGCAGAAGAGCCAAGGACTGATGAAACCAGAGAGAGGAGAAAAGTTCAGTCTACTTATCTGTCTCTCTGCAGGTGTCTTTATCAACGGGGTGCCAGGACAGAGACTGAAAAGTACAGTCTAAAATCTATTACTAGTTAGGAGGATAAGTGAAAATCCAAGCGCCAGTAGGTGCATGTCAGCACAGTGGGAGATATCGGAGGAGAGGGGGGGGGGGGGGTGAAAAACAGAAAAGAAATGAGGAAAGCATGGCGAGGAAGAAAGGGGGGGCAGGGAGAGATGAGAGATGTGGCTTTTGGTGATCAGCACCTGAAAGCTGCAGTGAGTTCCAGCATGTGTTTGTGAGTAAGTGTGTGTGTGTACTGAGGTGGATAATGTCTGTCTCTCTGCTCACAGCGGTAGAACAGTGAAAAGTAATCCTCTTGAAAATCATCTAGCACTACACCAGGGGTACAGAGGGGCTAGCACAGCCAGACACTTCTCCCTCAACATCCAAGACTCGCACTTTTCTCTTCTGCTTCATATTCAAACATGCACCTATTCTTTTTTTGTCTCTTTTAAATCTCATATTCACACAAAGATACAGACACACACCACAAAAGCCACAAAGCACAATGTGCAGTGGTCACATTTCTCACATGATCCTCACCAGCTGTCAGTGTCACTCTAGACAGTGTGTGTGTGTGTGTGTGCGCGTGCCTGAGAGCATGTGTAAACAGATACAGTGACAGGCTGCTTAGTCACGGGTGATTTGACAAAGCCACAGTGTCAGAGACAATGAGCTGCAGCCGTATTTACAACTGGACAAAAATGCTGGGAAGAAATGAAAGACTGATAATAAATAACTTATCTGTTTCAGATAAATATCTTTGTTGGAACTTCACTGTCACTGCGAGTCCCAGTGCAAATGTCTAGAAGTTATAGGGGACAACAACAGAGTAATAGAAGCTCAGTGGGGGACATCAATCAGAGTCTTTCTCTGTTGTCATCTGGAGTTTCCACCATCGATCAGTAAAACTGTAAAAACCCTCTGTCACGACACTGTATGTGTACACATGTATACCTGTTGTCAATCTACACAGATAAAAATCTGCAGTCTCGTAATCCGACATCCTGTTAAGTTACACTTTGACAGAACTTGTACTTTCATGTTACACACGCACAAGCTGAATGTATGAACCTGTCCAACTTGACTTGCACACAACACAATAATATATATGTAACTATACTATGGCTAACTAGAAGGGCACTAAAGCAGCACACATCTCCGCCGAGGCCCAACACACCACTAATAAAAAAACATTTAAAATCACAAAATCTGAAATTTGATTTAAAAATGTTGAAAAACACCCAATCCTGAATTATTTACGAAGTGCTCCACCCCTCCATTTAATATCATGGAAATCAGTTGAGTAGCTTTAGAGTATTCTTGCTAACTAACAGACAAACAAATGCAGATGAGAAAATAACCTCCTTGGTGAAGGTATTAAACTGGGAATTTACCAGTAGATCATGAGCAATGTGAGTATTTTCTCCCATTATTTATAGAAAGTGCATCGAAGTCAACAAAAGCAAGAAACGCAACAGTGGCTCTTGTCTGCAAGACACTGGTATGAAAATCAATATCATTGATTTTTTTCTTCCGTAAAACAATCAGAAAGTGACAAATATCCTCTGTGTCCGAGGTAAGTGTTGCTTCTGTTGTTCTGGATTATATTGAACTGTTTTTAGCTTCTAGCCGTTGGCTCCAGTTATTCAAGTTGGGTTGGTGTTCAAGCCAAGTGGTTGTGTGTCACAATCTAGCACCAGCTACCTGGGACATAAGAGAAACCCAAGCCGTCATGAGAGTGTGTCACCCTGCTCACTCTCTGCTTCCTCTGCTGCCGTCTGAGCAACACAACAAACCACCAGCACCCACCTGCTGATAGACATTTGTTTTCCACAGGCATCAGACTGATTAAACCACATTGACTGTATGTGTCACGTTTTTTCCACAAATAGGGTCAGAGTTACAGTAACTAAATACAGAAGAACACTACATGTGTGTACAGTCAGGTGTTGGGTGCACGTGTATGTTTCAAACACATGACGTGTACTTTTTCCAGGTAAACGTTACACAGACGTAACATGTAGATAAACATACATCGTAGACAAACACTTGCTGATCAACTTAAATGAAGGTCTGTGATTTTGAATAAAGGAGGTGATGAAGCCTTCAGTTCCATCATGTGTCATGGATACCATTGGTTAGATAAAATACTGGTAACCAGTCAAAGTGAAAGTATGCATGCTCATGGGGGGGTTATTAAAGTCTAAAATTTACTACTGGGCCCTCTAGATGTGTTATGGTCAGCACTTAGTGCAGGGAAATGATGATAAGAAGTCATTAATGTAAGAATGACATTTCTGTTGTCACTTAACGCAACAGGCTGTACATCAAGAAAAAGTCCACATACTCCAGATGCTCATGAAAATAAGAGAAGGGACATTTATTTAACCTTTTTCAGACATATACTCTGGAAAAGGACTAGAAAATCTTTCTTAAGTGAAGAATGCAGCAAGAGGTTGTGAGACGTGTTCACAACAACTTCCCTTCGTGGTGGTTCAGAACAGGAAAAAACTCCAATTAACGTCGAAAGCAACTGACTTGGACATTTGCGTTCATGCACACAGCCCCTCCGGACAATTTCAGGAGAATGTCAGTAGTTCTGTGCATGTCTGAAATGACACATACTGTATGTCCAGAAAATACACAGCCTACATACTCATACTTATCTCTTAAAACAAAAAAATACTGTTGCAATAACAATGATTATTTATTGAGAGATACTCCTCCTAAACTGCAAAACAGTTACAATACTGATGAGAAAACATGTTAAGCTTAACATTAAAGGATTGTTAAATCTGAATAAAACACAAAAAGCCACGTGTGACTCATCTGCTGAGGAAATTTGCTCAGAGAAGTTTGTTTACAAGGTCGACACTGAGAAAAGACTGTTTCAATGATAACATGGAAAACAAGGCCAAAAAACATCTCCCCAAAAAAGAATGCCTCATTAGCAAAACATGATTTTCTCTCTTTTCTGCCCAACAGTTGCTGGCTAACTGCTTTATTATTAACATCTTCCATCTGTGGTTCCAAAACAAAGCTCGGAGCAAAGGGCATTCAAGACCCTCTGACATTTTAAATAAACAAAACAGATTGGGGCTGTGAAATGCCATTTGACATGTTGGGTAAGAATGCTGAGAAAAGATGTGACGGTTTTGATGGCTTAACATTTATTCCTTTGTTACCCTGACTTTGGTTCTTCAAGTACACACAAAGCACAGGCCATGTAATACAATTTGACATGCTAAATGAAATGCTCAAAATAGCTACGCCTGCTGTTTAATGGCATAACAAATTATTTGCAACGAGAGTAAACAAAGTCACGCAAAGGCCAAGCAAAACCTTTTGACATTTTAAATAAAAAAAGTTTTAAAATAGACTTGAGAGGATTAACTGCATACCGACCAGAGAGACAGCCTAATCTTTGATTTGTGTTCTTTCCTGACAATAAGGACGATGACAACATGTGCACATAATGCAACATCAAAGCAACTATCCATAATAGTTGCATGTCAACACAGAGCAGTTCAATTGTTTGGTATAATATACACATTTTTGTATTACGCCTGTTTGAGTATATGTTTATGTGGGCATGTGTTTTTTGACACAATTATTGTGTCTCATATAGCCTGCGGCAAGTAGGAGTCTGCCAGGCACACCGAGGGGACTGTGCATCGGTGTATGTGTGTGATTACAAAGATCAGTGTGTGTGTCTGTGTGTGTGCGTAAGCTTTGTTTTAGCAATGAACCTGTATGTACTTATGATGCAAAGTACCAGCAATCCCACACACTCAGCCTATACCAGAAGATTATACATTGACCACATCCATACACTGTTTTTAAATCCCTCTCCTGCCACCACTTCACAACAAACCATTCACACACAAACACACGCACGCACACGCACACACACACACACACACACACACACACACACACAGGACAAAAATATAACGACCAAAATACACAAAGAAGGAAATAAACAAATGGAAATATAAAGAGAAAAGAAAGACAGCGGTAAGGCTGAAAAAACAAAGCAACATTTTTTTTGTATTCTGTCAATTTATGGTTATGGTGGAAAATTGTTCACTACTCGTATTACTTCTCCTCCCTCTCTCTCTCAGCGCTCTCCTTTTCTATTCCGTCTTTCATAGGAACTGTCAATTTGCTGTCTCGTGGAGGGAGCAGAGCCATTTTCTTCTCTCTTCCCCTATTCTCTCCATCTCCTTGAGAAAGTATGCTGTGAAAAGAGCTGATTATTGGATGGCACTCAAGCTGCTTCGCTGTCTCTTGGTCGCTCCATCTACCCTGCTCTCTCTCTCTCTCTTTCATTCTTGATTCATTTTTTGGCCTCTCTCTCTCACACACATACACACACACCTCTCCTCTTTATCATTTAATTTCATCTGAGGATGAAGACTGGTGAAGATACTTTCTCTTCTTCTTTCCTTCACCATGCTTTTGAGTGCTTTCTCTGCTATTGTGTCCGACTAAAAGACTCATTACTGGCCTTCCTCTCCGCTGGAAAGTGCTGTTTGTGTGAATGAGGGGCTGACAGGCTGACAGAAAGGTGAGAGAGAGAGAGAGGGAGGGAGAGAGAGATTGCAATGCATTGGCGTTAAGAAGACCTCTCGTTATGCCGCCTTTACTTGTTTACACTGAATCAAACAAAGTCGGCATTCCGCTGCCTCCGTGTGTGCTTTTAGATAGCATGCTGGTGTTCCAGAATCACAGCCGTGACGTAGAACAGAACGCCATCCGTGTTTGTTTTACCGTTCAAGCTTTCATTTTGACACAGATGTGGTTAAACTCTGTGACTATCTCTGATGTCGGCATAGGGGCGGAAATTAATGACGCCCCCCCCCATTCCGGGTTTGTACTTTTTTACATGGAACGCTGAGGCGAAGAAACATCCCTGTCTACTGTGGGTAAGGATGCACCTTCTGCACTTCCTAATTCGGATTTAGAGTCACCAAGAGGTGGCTAACATCATCACTGACATGGTCTAAACTCTACCAAGCTCGCCACTTTCAAACGCAAGACGTATTTTCATTGGCTAGCTCCTGCACGTCATCATTTAATTCAGTTCAGCGAATGCAGTTTACCTAAATCCTATGCCTCACCCATGTGCCGTCAGACTATCTTACTATCTAAGTTGTGGATTACTTGCTCTTTTCTAGCCCATCTTCCTGAGATCTCCATTCTGCATGCCGAGTCCTGGGCTCCTCCAGCACAGACAACAACTTTCAATTCAGAGCTGTCAAAGAGTGCGTACATTGGCCTACTGTCTCCAAAGTTCTATCTTGACTGGGGGTCTGCTGTGTCGCCACTTGCCGCTAACTGCCGTTGCGCTTTTCATGTCTCAGTTATGTGTCAGTCTTCCCTTCCGCCTTGCTCCACACCTAACGCGGCACCTTAATTAACAACCTCCTGATGGGTAGTTAGAATCATGCATTAGAAAGACAGGGAAAAGCACATATAGGTTACATGGTGACCAAAGATTATTGTCTTTAGGTCATTTATTTGTATATTTTGGGGGGTATGAGAGCCTATAAAATTAACTTAAATGACCTTCAAAAAAGAATTCTTTTTTTTATCTTTGTGAAAAACCAAGTCCAATGTGTAAGATCTGCCATCCTTTCCCCTCCGCTTCACCTACTCTCACCAAAACTAAACGGCTTTAGAAACAGTCAAGCTGCAGCATCAACATTCTTTGGCTGCACACGGCCATAGACCAGTGCCATTATATCACTGAGTCTATCCTTGTTTCTCATCCATCCATATTTCCTACGCCTGTCTATATATTCACACATCCATGCATCTATTAATCTGCTCATCCATCAATTGTGCACATCTAAGCCATCATGTTTCACATCCATCCATCCATACCTATCTGTCCACTTTCAGGTCCATCCGTTCACAGCTTCCACATGCCACTCCTCTATAAATCCATTCATCTAGTCATCCGGCCATACTGCCTCTTTCTCCCACACACATCGGCATGGTGGTGACTACTGTGCAATCATCTCTCGCTCTCTCCATCTCTAAAATGAAAGATCTCTCATAGTTCCTTGTTTGATAAATGGACATTACAGACCTTAGCTATCCAATCATCTGTTCATCCACCAATATGTCTGTTTTTTACTTTCTCTCAAAATTATCCATTGCATCTTGGTTGAAACAACAAAGCTCAGACTCTGGCCTCCGATCCCCTTTCTCTTTATTCTTTATGTTTTTCTCTTCGCTCTCCACCGAAAGCCTGTAATTATAGACCTTGCTGCAACACATTGGGGGGTGAGTGTCTATCTGCCTTTCCCTAATCACACATTCATCTCACACTTTCACATCCAGCTCAGTGTGTGGTGGACTCATGCAGAGACTCATAGAAAATAGATGGTCTTCAAATATGTATAGTCCAGCCACCAGTATGTGTGTGTGTGTGTGTGTGTGTGTGTGTGTGTGTGTGTGTGTGTGTGTGTGTGTGTGCAGGCATTCTTGTCAGATTGCCCTGAATGCACGTATGTGCATGAGTACTATATGTACAGTCCGACCTGCTTACTTATTATACTGGAAGCTGAATACCTCAGGGCTTTAGTGAAAGTGAGAGTGTGTGTGTGTGTGTGTGTGTGTAGCTTGCAGATATTGCTGTGTTTCCGAGCCATTAGGTCACTTATCTATTAGCACTCTGCTCCAGTGCCAATCTGCTATCGTTAAGAGGCGACAATGCAGGTCATAAGGACTATGGATTACAGATCATCAGCGGCATCACTGGAGATCACTTAATATAACAATGTGTTAATTGCCAATATGCTGTGGACAGCAGAGACGAGCATTAATGAATTTCTCCAACTCTGCTGTAGTACAACAGACACTCAACCTCTATATGTCTCTCCGTTTCTTATTCAGTCGTTCTGCCTCTACTCTTTTATCACTTCCTCTAACGATCCTATATTTCAAACTATATCTTAAAAAGTGCTCATCTACTTCAATGTCTTTTATCTTTCTACAATTTCCATTTTGATTAACTACATTTTTGCACATTTCACATTCACAGCCGCTGTCGTCACTGAGACAAAGAAATACGAAGAAGAACCATTTACTTTTCGGCAGGCTCCATTAGAATTCATCTTGAATGCAGTTTCGGAGGAATGTTGAGAATAATTCTCCACTGTTACAATTTGTTCCTGAAGATGGACGTCAGATAGGTCTGAACTTGATTAAGTCAGGACAACGCTGTATCATTGTGGTGTCTATATCCGATTACAGGGGCCAATGAAACCAAAAATACATCAGTCCTTAAATAAAGTTTTGCGGTTATTTAGTTGTACATTCTTTACTATCTCCTGTCAGTGCTGTATAGTGGGTACCACATTCATTTTTGCTGATGTTGCAAAGACGTTCCTTTACTGTGTTTGCCAATGTTGTTCTAGTTTGAGCCCTGTTCATCACTGACTTTGCCCATATACAAAAAACAGCCCCAGTAAATGTTATAGTCAAATGAAAACCTCAAAGCACCAGATGTTAAAACAGAAACAAAGTGATAATGTGTTCTATTCAGCTGTTGCTCTGTCATGATGTAAAAACTGAGAGCAGCGAAGACAGAGACTCTCTCTTCTCACCTGCACTGTCAAGCTCTACATAAATTCTCCTCTGGAACAGGTCAAGGGGAGAGATGATGACTTTACCTTCATTTTCCTCAAAAAATCCCCAAAACCTCCTGAGACACATTAAGGCCTAGGTACTGATGTGAGGAACTATCTGGACGAAGGTATTTACAGTATCAGAGCCAGACAAAGTGTATATCAGTGTGTGTAGGAGTGTGATGTGGATGAACCTATACTAGCAAATAAAAAAGGCCAAGAAAAGTTAAGGCCTCGGCATGTTGAGGGTCTGTTAATAAAGGCGTGTGAGTGAAAATGCATGTGTGTGTGTGCTGGATGGGTTACAGACTTTATGAGGTAACAGGTTTTACAAGGTCTGGTCCCAACTGCTAAACTTTTCATTGCTGAGTGACGTGTTGCTTGGCTTGCTATGAAATCTCTCTCTCTCTCTTTCTTTTTATCTTGTTCTCTGCCGACCATTTCTGTCTCTCTGCATGCTTTCCTCTTCATCAGTCTCCCTCTCCCTCTCTCCCTCATGTGTCTGTTCCTCGGTTCCCCTCCCTCTCTGTCTGGCAGTAAAGGCTGATGAAGTGTGAAATTAGAAAGTGTATCATATTCGCCTCTGTGGCTCCATGTCCTGAGCTATAAGCTACAGCTAGTCAGAGTGAAAAATAACATGCAGTGAAACAGATACATTATCATGTTGTGAGTGTGTGTGTGTATAGACGTGCATGCGTATGAGGTTGGAAGGAAGGAGGGAAGAGGACAGTTTAGCCAACCACCGCTTATCTTAAATTACTTATCTTACAGCTGATACACTGGTGCTTTTTCACAAAATGCAGAAGCAAGCATTGGATTCAAAAAATTGTACACACACACACACACACAATTACTAATTTGCTTAGCATAGATTTGTCTGGAAACACTCATCCATACACTGAAATCTTCACTGATGACGTATGGAAATGATGAAAGTTACGTATTATTGCTCCTGTAAAAAGTCAGATAAATGGTCACAATGATGCAAAAGTAAAGATAAAATAATTCTTTGTGAAAGCTAAATACATTTTCCCTGCGACTTTCTACCTTTGTGCTTCTGTCTTTAAGATTGATTACACTGATAGCGATTGATTATGACTATGTTTTTTATATTAAAATATATGCCAATGTAGCATTTCTGGAAATATCAAACATAAACGGATGAATAGAGATAAGCAGTTCAAGGTTCTGTCATATCGATGAAAAATGTCTCCTCCTTGGGAACTTGCCAGAACAGCCACATGTTGTGTATCACTGCTCATGTTCAGTCTAACAGTGTATTCTGTGGATTCATGTCTGTTTTGATTTTTTTAGCTAACATTTATTTTTTAAAGCAATTACTCATAGTTTTTTGACTTTCATTCTTATAGAAGACTTTGATCTGAGGATTCAGTTTAATAAATTGCAGCAGTATCAAAGTGCACTGATAGACTTTTATCCATAGTGTTTTGTATCGTTACAAAATGATCCACCCTCTTTGGATTTGATCATTTACCCTGTGTATAGATACTAACTGGATGGTCTGAGAGATCTCTGAAGAACAAATGTGAAGGATAGCGATAAATATGCCCCCCCCCCACCCCCATTGCTGTGTGTTGAAAAGGGTTTTTAATCAATGTACCTGTATTCTTCAGGAAACTTTTCTTTTTCTATTTCCATGTCATAGACTTCCATTTATGTAATGACCTTCCTTTATTTGAATCTATTCTTGACATCTAATTATATTTGTATTTTAAAGTTATAACTGTTGACACACGTGTATATTTGGCTCATCTGTATATGTCAGTGTCGTTCATGTGTGTGTATGTAGGTGTGTGTGTGTTTACCTGCACCAGGCCAGACACCTCTCCTTTCTGTAGTGGTGCTGTAATGGAGGGGGTGAACAGCTTACTGTCGTCTACTGGCCGGCCTCTCAGGAAGTGTTTTCCTGCCTCGTAGATGTCCACCTCAACCATCTTCCCTTTGAACTCATCCCTCTTAGGGACCAGCACCTGCAAACCAGCAGCAACAATTCACACATGATGTCACTGAAAATTAAAAATCGAACCTTAATACAAAATTTAAGAGCAAAATGGTTAATGTGAACACTACAGGGCGGGCGTTGTGGAAATCATGAGATAATGGACATGAGCCAAGTGCTATTCAGGCAATAAGCAAAAAAGATGTGGCCATGTGCCTTAGACGACCTTTGAATGTGGTCTGAGTGATCGGATCTCAAATGCATCCTCAACGTGTTATGGGTGCATTCACACCTGTACTTCTGTGATTGATCACTCAGTACAGGTTAATATCAGGTCTGAGCAGGGTCTCAGTGGCTGCACTTTAGTTACTCCAACAAGTTGGCAATCACACATCAATCACCCCCGGCATGTTTCCTGTCAATTACATTTTCAATTAACCACTGCTCTGGACTCTTTTCTCCAGAGCTCCCCCTCATTGTTTTTCAGTCTCTGCATGCACACAAAAAACCCAGGGCTGAGTGTTTTCAGTTCCATTTATGGAAGCCCTGAAGGTCAAAAAACTATGGGAACAGCTGTGAGATTAAACCAGTGGGATTTTCTGGTTTGTCTTATTATTTCACCATGGCAACTATAAGTCTTGGCTGATCACAGCGGGAAGGAAGAGAAAACAAAGACTTATAATTACGGCTTAGCGTGAAATAGAATTTTTTCTTAATGACTTACCGTTGTAAATAAAGATCATGTGCAAATGATTTTATTCTTTCGAAACCTTTTTCAAACTAAACACAAAACTGACGGATTGACAAACTTTTCTTTCCTGATTTTCTGCAGCTCTTGCTTTAAGATTTAGTGTCTCCGGTTAACACTTATAGAATGATTGGTGTTGTCATTATTGATGGGAATTAAAACCACAGTTATGGGACCTTGTGCAGATTATGACGACAACTGAAATGTGAGTTTTCTTGGTAAACATGGCATGATTTATTCTATATCCCAAATGAAAGAAAAAATTCTGTGTACATTAATAACCACTTTAAGATTTGGAAAGTGATTATTACACAATTCTAAAATATGTAATAACTTAATAATAATAATGTGATAATTTACTGATCCCTGTTGGTATATTCTCTTCTCCTCTTTCCACAGGCAGATCGGGGATTAGGCAACACTAGACGACCACGACCCTCAGTGCCCCGGGACGAGCTGAGGATTCAATATCTTGGCCCGGCGCACTTCTTTGGACTGTGTGCTGACTCAGATCATCTGGTGGCCTGTCTAACCATCACAGGACTCTGCAGGGCTAAGCTACTGACTCGGCAGAGAGTAGTGTGTGAGCCGGCGGAGGGAGTGTTACTGCTGTGATGGCAGGACTACACCTGGTTCAGTGTTAATCTGTCAGTCTCTATCCAGCTGGTGGAATATGATAGGAGACGGAGAGCGGGCCAGACAGACACACAGCCAGCGCCACAACTGCCTAATCAACACACCTGCTGCTCGACACTCTGGCCACTGCGAGGGTGTGTGTGTGTGTGTGTGTGTGTGTGAGAGAATGGGTGTGTAAGTAGCTAGCAAGCTGGGAGCAGAGAGGTAAAACAGCAGGGCTGTGGGGGAGTTGGGTGAGCGGGAGCGTGTAGGTGAGGGTCATTCGAGGCCCATTACAGGGTGATTAAATGATGAAAGACCCTGTCTGATTTCATTGGAAACCCCCCTCCTACTTCCTCACTTAGACCCACCCCGACACACACGCACGCACACACACGCACGTACATGCAGGTGGGTTGGGTGCCTATTATACCCGTCAGGATAGATATCCATCTGATGGTGTAAAAGTGAAACTAGGCCATTTGTTCACACTCTCGCGCTCCTTCCTCACTTTCCTCCCTCCACCCCCCCCTGTCCTTTTCTTTGCACCCACTACTCTTTCCACTTCTTTCCTGACCCTTGACTTTCCTATTTTTTTCCTCTCCTTCAACTCAACGCCCCGACACCCACCCACACCATCCGCTGCACCCAACTGAACTGCTCAACGTTTTGCTTTCTCCTTCTACTTTGTCCTGTTTTCATCCAGCACACTTAACCTACTGAATGTTAGTAATAATACTTTTATCTTGATTGATGTATGGTGAGGTTTAAGCTTTTCAAATAATTATGTTATTGGATTAATATACAATATATAAGTGTAGGTCAGGCCTCTATAATGTATTATGCATTCAACCTCAGGTGTATGTACTGTGTCTCACTTGCATGTATATATATGGTATTAATGATATAGGAACATATGCCTTAGGGGCACAGACTGGAGAGGATATTGGTACAGAGTGTTTTCTGGTGATTTAGAATGGCATGTCTTAGACTTACTGTCCAAAAAAAAAAAGCGGGGAAGGGGAAACACCACACATGTAAACATGCTCTCTTCGCATGTTCAGTCAACCGACACACATTACACGCAAGCCCGAATGTGCAATTGTAAGTAGGAGTGCGAACCTGTACGACACACACTTTAGTTTATAGCCTGCAGAAGGAGGTGCACAGGAGGAGGAGAAGAGGGGAGGAGAGGAAAGTGGAAGGGAGGAAAAATTATTACCATCCCGTGCCCTCCCCGCTAATAAAAAGCATAACTTCAAACATGTTTTTGATGATGGTTAAAGCAGGAGGAAATTGATTTATTTGAAGATGTTTTAAAGTGAATTTTTCACAGGTTGAGAGAGGGTCTTTGAAGCCATACATGTGTGTGTGTGTGTCTGTGTGCGTGTGTGTATGTGGGATGGAATGTTCATGTCTTTAGGGCTGACCTTAATGTTAGTAAGTTTAAAAAAAGCAAAAACGCAGTGCCGCTATCAGCCGCCAAATGCTCTCATGACCACCGCAGGTTGTGTGTGTGTGTATATTTGTTAGTATGTGTGATATTACTGCTAACCTACTTTAGTCAATACAAGCTTAAGCTTCTGACACCTGCTGTGAGTACTTCTGTGACATGCAAGGCAAAGCTTCTGGTCTGATTAAGTAAATGTGAAAATGAGGAAGAGTTGGATCAGCTTCACATACGAAAAATATTCATCGAATGCAGAATAATTAACAGCTTTTTTTACTGGATGTTTTAGATGGTGGATGTGTGGGCCAACTAAACTATTTAAGGATTCATCCAATGCATGTGCATCAACAAACATTTGTAACATACACATTTTGTACCAGTAAAAAAGTGAACATGTAATCACCAAATGAATGCTAATCAAATGAAGTAATTTATTTTATGACAAACCTCAAATCAAAAAGACAATAAAAGCTCAGACAATAAATCATGGCTTCATGTATTGAAATACAAAATGTATAGTTATTTTTAGTAGTCAGGTCATTCAGCTTAGATTGGTGCATGATAGTTGTGAAGTGTGCTACTGTCAATTAAGTAAAACTTCAGATGGTTTAAAAACATAGAAAACATTTTAGCATTTTTAAATTAATGTTTGGTTGTTAGCTTCGCCGATAGGGTTAGATTTTCACCCCTGTCAGTTTGTTTGTTTGTCAGCAGGATTACACAAAAACTACTACACAGATTCCTACAAAACTGTGGAAGAATGGGACACGGGCATAGTGAGAAGCCATTTAGTTTTGGCACGGATCTGGGCAAAGGGGCAGATCCAGGAACCTTGCTATCACTTTCTTTTGCATGCGAGATAGAGCATTTTTTGGACATTTTCACAGATTTCCAATGGAATCATTGATGCCTTTTGATGAAAAAAACTAAGCATATATGTGTAGGGGACTGATATCTGCAATTTGGTGCTGTTTGGTTGACTTTAGGGGAGAATTTGGCCATGGCGGATGTGTGTTCAACTGAGTGTCATTAGAGATCAATGCTGTAAAGCACATTGTTGTAAACAGCCAAATTGAAAAAACTAAATTGCTATCCATAAATGTGTGTGGTCTGATATTTGCTTGTGATTTGGGGTAGAAATACCATTTGGATTAATGCCCAATAGTGTAAAATGTCATGTCTTTTACATAATATTTGTCCATAAAATGTGTCAACAGTAAACCTGTCATACTAAATGAAAAGTGTTATTCTAGTTTCTAAGGAAAATATGTTGTATGGATTATCTGTAAAGGAGTGATACATCCATGTCGTCAGACAAACATCTTACCTGTTCATAGAACTTGTTGTGAGACACCCAATATTGGGCATCAAACGACTCCTCTGTAACCAACACATGTTGCCTCTCTCCAACCTACAGAGAGAAAAGGACAGACAAAAGAAAATCAATCTCTATTTGCTCCGAAAATATATACATATGCAACCATTGTCTACTGTTTTACCACCCGTACACAGACCATGTTCTTATGAGGGCTGCGTGTTGTCTTCAGTTTGAAATCAACACAAGGGAGTGGCCTCAAGTAAGTCTTCTATTCTATCCATCAAGATCCCAATTCAATCAAAGTTTTGCATGTTTTTTCACCATGTTATGTTAGTGCAGTTCAACATTTAATTGCAAACTCAAGGTTCCCAAGCCACTTCACTTTTAACGCTTCGGCAAAAGAGGAGAGTGAACAGTAATTCAACCAAGTCCCTTACAAAAAAGAAACCGGAATAAAGAGGAGAAAAAAAAATACAAGGCTGAACGCGATACAATTTAAATTCTTGCAGAAAACCAGCTATTCAGGACATCAGAAAATCACATGCCACAACAAGGCCTCCCAATGAAGACATTTAGAATGGAGCACAATGAGTGAGAAAGTCGATTTTTTGTTGAAGAATATTGTGGACTTAAAGGAGGAGGAAAACAGAGGAAAATGGGAACAAAGTTTGAAGTTACTGTGAGCATGAACAAAATCACTTCAGACTTGAATTGCAGAGAGATTTTATCTCTTGTTCCCCATTGACAAGTGCTGCGACATTCACTTTGGACAAATATTTGACTGCTGCTCATGGTTGGAGCTATACTCAATTCATTATATGTTTTTGTGAGTGAAGAAAAAACACTTTGTTGTCGGTGAATCTCATTTTGCGTGCTGATTGATTAATCATACACCTTATTACTGTACAATATGATCGCTCATTCAGTACATTAATGTCAACTGATAACAGTGACGCAGATGAGATACTTTCCATTTATTTTACCATTAAATTACATGACAAAACTTCTTCGAATGCAAGAAAACACCACAGAGCTGCAGAGTCTGAACCACCTGGGTTTAAATATCAGTTACATGCAGTTGAAGACGTTGGGAACAGAGTGTCCTGTAGGCTCAATGAGCGGTATTTGCATTTTCACTCTGTCAGTGATGAGCCCTGTACTGTAAAACCGTGCTGACTGCTCATTTCCTCGGCAATATGTCAGAGCCTTAGAAGTCACGGCTCTCACACATTGCTCAGGGTGCTTCCATTTTTGCAGACACCCATCTCCTGTTCTCCTTTACTTCCCTCCTTCATGTCCTTATCCTTCTGCCTCCATCCCTTTTTCCTATCTCTGGGCTCTTTGTTGTTTCTGCCTCTCTTTCCTTTCACTATAATTCCCTCACATCCTTCTCTCTTTTCTTTACCCTTTTTTTAACTACTGATTTTACTGTGCATGTCTGTTCCAACACCTGCACAGGCATGCTGACAGACTTAAAACAAGACCAAATAAATCACTGTTTCCTGCAAACAGAGCAATTTCAGAAAAAGAGGCTGGAAAAAAATATTCTTTGAACATTATTATTGGATGGTGAACATTTTATTTGGGACTTTTGTTTGCTCCTTTGGACTGAAGACAGATGTCCCTGGTGTAAGCCACAAATCCTGTACATGAAATAAAGATATTTTTATAGTGTTGGACATATATTTAAGAAAGCTATTGAACATGCTTGATTGGAATGGGCTGTTTTCTCGGCCTGTGGTGATACTTGTTGCAGCTTCCTTTTTCAAACTGTACAAGTGACCAGCACTGATTCAGCCTCAGCGAGTGAGGCTGCAGAACTCAGTCCACAGAACCCAGAGGCTGCACAAAGAGCTGTTCACCTGTTTCATATGCAGAACCCTTTAATGAAGAGTCAGTTATCACTATCACTGAATGTGCTGTTGTTAGTTCGACGTCACTTACGTTGAGACCTAGCCACCACTGCCACATAGCTCTGGTCAATGTCTATTAATATTGGACATATTGTGTGTCCAAATTGCACCAAATTGGACTTTGACTTACTTGGGCTTTGTACAACACAAATGCCAAATATGAAGCCAATAAGGTCAAGGGCTCTTGAGAAATGCCCTCCACATACAGACAGACAAAAAGTTAGTCACCTTCGTCTTATGAAGATCAGATTTTGTATAATTTTATATTTCCGTTAAATGCAATACTGATTACTGATGATAATTTGTTTTGACTATACATTATCATTTTTTTTTAATCAGACAGTACTACATTAAAAGGAAAAGGTTACTCCAAGTGATACAGCAGTTTTAAACAGCCGCCATGCTTTCAAAAACATATGGCAGTTTTAAATTCATTTTCAGTCTCACACTTGGAATGAAAGCTCTGTGTGTATTATGTGAATTGGATCTGCCTGCATTAATTATAGTTAATCCACACCTAAACAACCAATCTGGAGCAATGATGTGGGATTAAGATATATTCCAAAAATGTTGATTGAACAGTAAATTAGAGGGTTGATCATGCTTGAACACACCTCGATATAGACAATGAATCATATAAACTCGTATTGAAAATCAATGGGTTAGGTCTGAACTCTGTGCTTGTGTGTGCATATTGTTTTGTAATACATCTGTTGGTTTTTGCTTGTGTAGCTGCTTGTCTTTCTTCTTTGTGTTTATATTTGTATTTACCCCATCTGTTAAGAAGGAATCATCACAGAATATCAAATAACGTGTGTGTGCTCCTCTTTGCAAAGTGAGATGTGTATTTACTTCTCCATCAGAGAATACCATCCCATGACGCACAGCAGATCCACTACAGATCTGTGGGATCATGAGTTTAATTGATAATTAATCCACTTCATAACAAGGATAATGAGAGAATTGTGGCTGTGAATTGTTATGACCGTGTTCACCCTAACAATTTCAAAAATATCTTTGCTGCATCTGCTGCTTGTTTACCATAGAACTGGATCATATTTCATATCGAACTTCTGTATGGGAATCATTATAAACTATTCAAATTATAGTCAAGGGGAAAAAAAAAAACAAATAAATACCAGCTCTTATAAACCAGTGTAATAATGCTGAACAAGCAACACTGATAGGTAATATTCAACTGAAGGAAAAGTCACATTCACTTTCAAGGTCATTCACCACAACTGACATATATCCTAACAAAGCGCATGGTGAGTGTAAACCTGGTTCTCATTGGTTCTTGCTGAATGTATTTAATAGTCGTCATCCTTACAAAAAATCTGCATAAAGCCAAACTTTATTCAGCATTCAACAGTAAATAAATAAGTTTACTACACACAATATTAGATTTGTATAGAGATATGTGTTTAATAATGAATTTGTCAATAGCTAGGTTAATGTATGAACAGACATTTAATAAAAAGAAGTAAAGACAAAGTTCAATAATATAAAGTATGTGCTCATATGAGAAGTTCGAATTGCTGATAAATACTGTGTACAAAGTGATAGCAATCACTAGATGTTATAATCCTGATTAATAAATGCTAAGTTAATCATTATCCCAATATTCAGAGTAACTGAGTGTAGTTGAGGATCAGTCTTCACATCCAGAGATGAATCGTCCCAACCGTAATGGAAGCTGCAGTGGAGTGACTAAATTATAAAATCTACATTACAGTGTTTTTATTTGTGTGACTGCTTTCTAAAGGTGGAGCCTTTAGTTCAGAACAAACAGTTCTACAATTTTTTATCATTTGTGCAATTCACCACAGTGTTTGAACAATACACAGCCGTGTGTCTAAACTCACACCCCCACTGTTCCAGCAGAGGCTGGCAGGCTTATGCAATAATAAAGCTGAACTCCCTTTTCCCACCCTCTATACAAGTATCACTCCATACATTAACTCACTCTTATTCTGAGCCAGTTTTTTTTAATTCTTAGGCTATCTCTTGAAATCCTCACCCGCCCCTTTCATGCAATCTCTATACCTAAACTCACAAATCAAGTGTTGCACACAAACGCACACACATAGCTTTCTGCAGCCGCTTGTAGAAAGAGATTTGTTTTGTTACAAGCTCAATAATCATTGTGGGGAGTGATTTAACAGGGCTAAAGAGAGAGATCCTCTGATGTTTCAGAGGTTCTCTTTGAATAAGCTGCTTGAAAGAGGAACAAAAACCACCCCTGCTGATTTGGGTATTTTGTTTTACCCTCAAAGTCAAATTCAAAGTAAAAGAGACTCAAACTTTCCAGTGTTTGCCACAAAGACTGACAGGATTATGGGTGGCTTTGGTTAAATGTTTGTGGGGACAAATGTAAAATCAAGTCGTCAAGGTTATCTGACTGTTCTGTTTGGAACAAGGCCTGAGCATAAATAATTGAAACATTCAAATACAAGCAACATGAGAACAAAGTCGGAGTGAAGTAGTTATGTAGATTGATAGAAGCTGTAGACAGAATAAAGGAAGATTGTGATAAATATTACAGCGAATATTTTTTTGTGCAAATAATAAAGCGGCAAGCTTAAATATTTGCCCTATACAAAGGTCAATCCAGGGTAATCACTTCCCCTCCACGCACACACAATCATGTCTCTTTCTAACTCAGACACCAGTAGCAGCTACAGCTTCTTTCCTCAGTTGATAAACCGACTTCTTATCTGTCCGTTCATGCACTGAACTCACCCGTCTCCTGCGATACATTCAAATACCTTTCCGCCCCACTACTTTCAGCCGTTTTGAACTGTTATGATATCAGGCTCAGGTTCTCATATGTGAGAGCGAATAGGTACTTCTCCAGCCACAAGACTGACTCATTATTTAACTGGCAGCACTAAAGAAAAGAAAAAGACGTTATCGGCAGCCGCTGGGTTTACAATCTGATACAACTGGCTCCGACAATCTGTGATGTCATATCACACTTGAAAGTTTGATGAAATTGAAATAACGATGATTAGGAGCAATTCAGGTGGCCTGGGAAATCTTGATGATTACACAAAGATAAACGATAGGGTACAAAGGAGAGGAAATTCTGTAGTTGCTACAAAATAATCTTAACATTGTTAGACAGTGTTTCACAAGTACTTTTTGAAGGACACATGACATCTTTATTAAAAAAGCTCAGATAATGTGTGTGTAGATGTCAATGTTTGATAGACGGGAAATGTTGAGCTATGCGAGCCACATACAGAGAGACAGTTCTTGAATTGGTAGATAAATGCATACTCTGCATATAGAAACATGAAAACGCATAAGAATGTGAGAACACCATCGAGATAAGACCCTCTCAATAATGACTGGAGCAGCTTCCTGTGTTTGTAAGACCGAACTTGGATGAAAAACATTATTTAACACATCACTGTATGATGAATGTCTTCTTCACTTGCCAAGGACTTCAACTCTGTTCAAGGATTGGATAAATTCTTGACCTTTCTTGTGGATCTTCAAGAACAATTTACAATATCTCCCCCAGACTTGCTTGAAATATCACAGGTGTTGAACCGTCATATTTCCCCGAACACTCACAACCTGGAGAATTTATGAGAGGCCCTTGTCTCTGGCTCTGCCCTCTCCCTCATAACTGGGACATTTACGAGATTTTTGTCTGAACATAACGCTGTGTGCCTGCATTAAATCTATAATCTATAATTTTAGAGTAAAACAAAAGCACAACTGACTTATCAGTCATTGCCTGAAACTGATATATGTAGTTCCATGTGTGAAACATGGGCCTGAAGATCATGATGTCACATGACCATGTGCTCTGTGGCTTCTCGACAATACACACACGCTGCCCCTGTGTACACAAGAACATACTGTACTCTGGCACAGTTACACAGAAAACACACAAAAATCACACACACATCAGCGGTTGATTGCCTCATCAATTCCAGCTAACCAACAGAAAAGACAGTCAAGTCTGCCACCAGCGTGACAGATCTAGTTTGTCAGAGGAGAAAGATAGATGTCTCGCTCACAAACACACACACAAACATGCAGGCCTGTGACAGTAGCCCACAGGCTGTTTCGTGTCTCAGATGCTGAAATGAATCACATCAAAGCAGAGTCGTGGCAGAAAACACATATTGAAAGCCCCAGAAACACCAGGTACTAAAATATATGATATCAAACGCGCACATGGAAATCACACAGTCCCACAATTATAAAAAAACAAAAACTTTTTCATATGCAGGAGTTTGCCTTAAAGCAAAGATTAGAATAAAGTCACGGAGAAAGTATTTATACTGAATAAAATTGGAAAGGGTAACAGTATTACATCTGCAGGTGGAACTTCAATAGGAGCTGCTAACAAATTAAGTCGGTTTATAATTTTTCTTGAATATTTAAAGTTATCACTATATTAAATAAAATAATATCTGGATAGAATCATAAGGCAGTTGATTCATAGACCGTGATTACAATGTCATTCCACAGACGTGTGTTAGACCAAAAAAAGAGGGGAAAAAAGCTGTCACCTTTCGTTATACAGGAGACATTACAGAGCACAGCATACCTCCGGACTGATTGGTCACATATTCCTTTCCTCTGTTAGAACGGTTACAATTGTCATTACATCTCACAAAACCAGTGATTGGTAATCATAAAAACATCCCATATGACAATTTTATTCATTCTGTGTGTGTGTGTGTGTGTGTGTGTGTGTGTGAGTGTGAGTGTGTGTTAGGAGGATGTGGGAGACCAAGCCCTTGGCATTACTGCGTCTATGTGTCTGAAATTGTGTGTTTATGTAACTGCAGCATCAATCAGAGCTCAGCTGTGATTGTCAGGCTGATTGTCCGTTATGTCCCAGTGGGCCTGGAGGTCTGGTGTGTGTGTGTGTGCATGTGTGTGTGTGTGTGTGAGATAGAGAAAGGAAGATGGACAGAGAAAGGAAGGGGGAGTAAGTACATGTGTAATGCAGACATCTATGCATCCACATTAATCTATAATTGCAGCTGAAACCAATGCCCTGGCAGTATGATTATGATTATCACTGAAGGCCACACCTGAAGACTCAACAAATCAAACATGCATAGGGAGACCTATCAAGCCAACTCGTCTGATTGGCGTTCAAGGCTAACCCTCCAGTCGTCCTATTAGAATGAGAGAAATGTATGTATGTGTTATGATAAGGGAGAAAAAAACATGAGCTACAAGGCCATCCCGGTGGCTCTGTGGGATAAGACGAGGATCATGTACGAAAGCTTGATTGGGTTAAAAGTGGGCTCATGACCTCTGATGCATGTCCCCTTCCTTCATTTTATTTTCCTGACTTTAGGCAGTTGTAAAAATCTGAATCAAATTGTCATAGAATGATTTTGAATATGGCTGGAGAACGGATGAGACTCAAAATAATTGTGTTTGCTGCAAGACGAGAGAAGACAAAGAAAACAGCAGTGTTGATGTAAAAGAGTAAAACTGCCTTTCCAAGTGTGACGGATGGGGGATTTTCAATCAAATGTGAGGGAAGATGTGGGTGTAAATATACAGGTGCCCTCATTAAAATGCAGAAAATCCAAACTCATGTTTTCAAATGCATGCACAGATGTATTTGGTGACGTGAACTCTGCCTCTGTAGTGCATCCCACAGTCAGTAGAAATACATGTGGCAGTTTGCTGTTCAGACAGCATGGGGTATGTAAAAGTGTGGAGGCGGAACAGTGGATAGCCACACAGTACATCTAAGAGCAAGTTGACTTTAAACTAAACTTAAACAAAAGTTCTCAAATAGTGAGGCTGAACAAAAACATTGTGCCATCATGTGGGGATGTTTTTGCCCCCTGTCTTTTTTGACAGTTTGTTGGCTGGCTGGTTTGACAGCTGGATTATGCAAAAGCTGCTTAATAGATTTCAATGAAACTTGGGAAAAGGATGGGACATGGGCAGAGGAAGAAAATTTGGTACGGAGCCGGAGTTAATCAAGGATTTTTGGTTTGTTTTTTGACATTTTCACCAGTTTCCCTTGGAATAATTGGACTTTTTTAGGGGCCTGATTTCTTTTAGTGTGTGCAATTTGGTGCAGCTTGATTGAATTTAAGGACCTTGGCAAAGAAATGCGCTCAACTGAGTGACATTGTATTTAAGTTCTGTTTTTGCCATACATGTTGTTAATCCAACTTAATGGCCTTTCTGGAGGCTGTAGTTTGTAGCTTGGATGAACTGCTTTGTGTCATATTGAGGGGTAATTCTAATATTTTGTCCACCTATTTGTATTAAACCAAAATTGAATCCTTTTCTAGTGAAGTCTTACAAATCAAATGTCTACTTAGAGTTCAATATATTCCATTTTTAAAGTCAAACCGATACAGGATCAACTGTAACAAGTAAAGCTTTTACCCTCCTTTGCACCTTTCAAATTTTTATAAAAACCCAGAAAATAGTTTGCATTCGCTTCATGTCTTTTCATCATTCATACAACGGTAGCATTCTTCAGCTGAACAAGAAATGAAACAAGTTCAGTTAATGTCAATCAATGTCAAGGAAGACCTGAAAAGCTACCACTGTATATGGCATTCAAGGTTTTGTATACAATCCTCATGTTTTGCTGCCTTGTCTGTCTTTTGTGCGTACAGAGCACTGACAGGGGTCTGGAGTGTTCTGTGCTCTAGTGTTGCTCTGAGACACTTGGCTCTCTTCTCTTCTATGATTTTGTGTCTGTGTGTGCAGCCTCCCTGTGCTTGGGTCCTCTTCATATGTCCTACTGATGTGGGACATATTCTGGAGTGGTGCAATGATGGACTGTCAAGTACTCCGCTGTTATTTCTCTCTCCCACTCACTCAGGTACCAAGGACAAGAAAACAATAGATGAACCAAGGGCATATAGAAAGGGAGAGAAATGAGAGGGAAGAATTGATTTGATTTTCTTTATGCATTTGTTTTCTTCCTGCAGACTTTTTTGCCTTTTGTACTTTTTCTGTATTACACAGTATCACATAGGGAGGTCTGAGGTAAAGGGAAGGGGCAGACATGTGGAAAAGGTTACATAAAAAACAGCAAGCGTCGAGGGACCATAAAAGTCCATTCAGTGGAGGTCATCATCACTTTTGACGTTATGATGTTGAGGTAATGGCGAACTGTTTTAAGATCATCTGTAAACTCACTTCCAGTGTGCTATTAATTTGCTCTAAAGTTTCTTTATACAATACATGTGACTACGTTGTTTCAAACTGAAAATGGGTGTTACCAAAACTGGTTTTAACAGCGAAATATTCGTGCAGCACTACTACCTAGTTATCTTCTGCTTTCTGCTTTATAAAAGATTGCCAGGTTCACAGTTTGTGGTTGTGCCAGGAACGATGTCACAGAGGAACATAAAGAAGTAAACATGGTGCATTTGCTCCCGAGGGGAATGTGAGCGACACAGTTAGGAGAGAAGCAGAAATTCAGACAAGCCACCACGGACCGTGACCGTTCTGTGGTTAGTCTGGAACAAATAGAGAGAAAATGCTGACAGATCTTGATACAGGAAAGAGGCAACAATGAAATGTTGCGTTCCTATAGGGAGAAGTGTGCAGAGAGAAAAGTAGAAGAGTTAACTCTGCAAAGCCTTGGGGTATCACTGGTATGGACACAGTGCAGCATGGAAAGAACATTGGGTTGGAAAGCGCTGACAGAACAGATCATATGTATATATAGAAGGTCACACAGCAGGGGAAGCTCAATGCTCACAGAATATTGCTCCCTATAGACACACAGTGGCCCTGAGGTGACAGAAGTACCGTATGCTGAAAAGCAGGTCATCCGAAATACATTTTGGCCAATCTGGCAAATTCAGCAAGAAAAGACAGGGAAGCCACAAACTGTACAAATGTCAGTCCAACATACCAAATGAACTGGCTCAGCTGCTTGATTCTATTTAATACCCAAACCTACTTCCCCATTAACCCTTTGAGTAAACACTAGGCCTTGACAACTTTTTTTTTTAGATGTTTCTCACCTTTTTTACCCCATGTGCTCAATTTTAAACACTTGTCCATTCGTCTTGTAAATGCAAATAGAACATAAAAGTTGTTTTTGTCAGTGACTCAAAGGCAGATAAGTATAAAGGTGATAGAATATACGCCAATAAGATCCATATCATAAGGTTATGAGCCATAGTCCTTACTTGGACCTTTGCAAACTCGCAGTAATAAAAATGCCTCATCGGTTGAGTATGTGAATAAAATAGTACATACAGTATATTATGGCTGTAGTATGACTCTATTCATGTCTCAGAGAAAAAAGACAGTGATTTGATAGCAGGAAAATATGTACCTACATAATAATGTTCAAATTAGCATTAAGAAATGTCCCCTTTAAAGTCTTCCAATCAAATTATGCTACGAATATTATGTGAGCTTACTGCCCAATGTATGGACAATTTGCAGGCTATAGCTTCATGTGTAGGAATGAATGTCAAATAGACAAAGAATGGGTCTGGACAGTCGTAAAGAATAAATGAACATATTATAGCTCCTATTGGTCTAATCCACAAAGACAGAGATGCTGAAAGGATCAAAAAGAGCTGACATGCACACACAAAGGGCCGCTTGGCAAATTCTAATGCAATTAACTTCAGTATAAAACATGCTCTGACTGGACATTCATGATTTTTTAAACAGCTTCTTCTTTAATGTCATGAAGCAGTTGGCCTAGCTGTGTCATTTATACTTAGCATACACAGGTTGAACAGTTTTAAGGAGGCCTACAACATTCTTAATAAATCTATATAGATATAATTGGTTTATACGCAAATGTAAGATTTCGAGGCAGAAAATGAAGAAATGCCAATTCAATTCAGTTATATTTGAATAGCTCTAAATCACAACTTTACAAACATTAGTGAAACTGAATGGTAAATTGTTAAGAATACATGTATCTGTTGTATTAAACTGAAAATAGGTGTTACTTCAAATAGCTTTAACAGCTAACATTGGTGCAACAATACCATCTACTGATTTTTGTCTTCTTTATTAAAGATTGTCAGGTTCAAACTTTGTACCAGGAACAATGTCACAGAGGATCATCAAGAAGTAAACATGGTGCATTTGCTCAGGGAGGAATGTGAGAGAAACGGTAAGAAGAGAAGCAGAAATTCAGACACGCCACCACGGACTGTGACCATTCTGTGGTTAGTCTGGCAGTATGGAACAAATAAAGAGTAAAGGCTGACAGATCTTAAAACAGAAAAAGAGGCAACAAGGAAATGTTGAGCTCCTATTGGGAGAAGTGTGCAGAGAGAAACGTAGTAGAGTTAACTCTGCAAAGCCTTGGGGTATCACTGGTATGGACACAGTGCAGCGTGGAAAGACCCTGATATACTATAGAGAAGCTGAACGGTAAGTTGAAAGCCTTTATATAGCGCTTTAGTATTATCCACCATTCAAAACACTTCACACTATGAGAAACCTTCACAAAATTGCACATAAAGAATAAGCAGTTTTTCCCTTTATTCACATATTGATGAAACAGCAATCACAAGATATCAGTGGAACAGGATACTGCAATAGCCAATAGAAAAACATTCAACATCATTATATCGTTAAATGTGTTCATCCTTTCCCTTTATTTTGACTATCTTCTCTGCATAGTTAAAAACATGAGTGGGAGAAGCCCTGAAATATTAAATAATTTAAAAGAAAAAAAAAAATCTAAACAGATGAGTCAAAATCATCAGTAAAAGTCAGATTGGCTTCGACAAGATGGGACATGAATGAGCAAAAGGCTCACTGAGGGGGGACATTAGCACTTCAATGGTGTTGATTGATTTATGGCGGGTGGGTCCGGTTGAACTGACTCAGAGCCTGTGCACACAAACACACACACACTCAGACATAATGAACATGAATCAATGGGAGCAGGTTGTAATCAGGCACAGCTTTAAAAGGCTACCCTGCTAGCACACAGCTGCGCCATTCATGGCAACAGTCATCACAAGTAGACAAGAAAGATCCAGGACCAGAGAAGCTCATGTGAGGGAAACGTAGTAGCATTAACTCTGGGCAATGCCCTGAGCTACTAATGGCATAAATCAAGGATAGACTCATAATAGGTTTCCAGTTTACTCTTCTTCTCTTCTAGCACTATAGACTAGAATGCTAAGTATGTTGAAATATGAGTGTACTCATGATGACAGCTAAGACATTTTTGTGAGCTCTGTCTTTTAACATCCTTTTACATAGTTATTGACAAATTAATACCAAAAACTGAAGAATCACCACTTGCACATTCATACTTTTTTCGTTTAGACTGTATTACTAATAAAGACGAAACTGCCTTTTTATGAACCCGTATAAAGTGATTTACTGTTTATATGGATCAAAATGACAGGACGTTCCTATACAAATGCTGTTTAAATAATTTGTTTATAGTGATCAAGTTTAGCCCGCTTAAAGTGTTCAGAGGAAGAGGGTGAGCAAAGGCTGATGAATGTGCGCAACAAAGAAAAAGAAAAATGTTATTCCTTTGAGAAAAGTATCGATCAGTATGTGTTGATTACATCCGCTGAGTCGATGTCGGCCTGTGTGTGTTTTGAACGAGAGAGAGAGAGAGAGAGAGAGAGAGAGAGAGAGAGAGAGAGAGAGAGAGAGCGAGCGAGCGAGCAGCGGAGTAAGTTTGTGCCAGCATGAGGTGGATTCTGAAAGTTAAGAATCTATTGTCTCTACATAAAAAAAATCAATATCCTTGAGTATGACCACTAGGCCTTTATCTACAGTAAATCTACAGAAAGCAATAAACGATAAATGTGACTTTCCACCACATATCAGATACACATCTAACGAGCCAGTGTCATGTGGGTGATGGCACATATGCAGATGAGTGGCTGCTCTATAAAACTTCACCATTACTCCAGTCTGCGCCTTTGTGTGTACACATTTATGATTGTGACTCTGCAACTTCTCATAGGTATATGTGCGTCTGTGTTTGCATATATGTGCATTATTGCCTCTTACTTTGAATTTGACAGCTTAAATATGTGCATACATTTTTAAAGGAGTTGATTTTGCCTAAGCTCTGATCTGCTGGCTAAACAAATACAGATACAGGGAGGCCAGGCCTGGCCCATCCTTGTGTTCTTTCAACTCTGCTGTTTATGTACAGTGAATGAGCTTTTCAAACGTCAGGTAAACATTTCTTTATGAGTATGTTGTGGATGTATGCAAATGTATATGTGTGGCAGCACAGGGGAAGTGATTCACTTCTGCTGTTGTCTCTTGTTACTGTGTGCTTGTATGGCAACAGATGCCAGGCCCTTGGGTGGCATATGGCGGAGTGGCAGGGCTATCAAACGGCCAATGCTGTGAGTCCGTGTGTGTGTGTTATGTGTGTGACAAGCCACATGGCTGGGGCTTGAGAGGGATTTGAATATTGATCCAAAATTAGACTCTATATTCATCACCTCTGACAAACATCCTCTCACACTCTCTCTCACACACATCTACCCTTCAATAGACATGTGTTACAAAGATTAAGCATGATTCAGTGTCATTTTATCTCAGTTGCTGAAAAAGCAAGTCAACATTTGTGAGGCAGATAGAACAAATTCTCAATAGAAGTTGTTCTTGAATTTGGCACTTTAGTGTTTTTAAGTGTGTAAAGGTGCAAAGTTGAAAGTACATACCTATCAAAGCCTTCAATAGCAATACTTGCTATTAATGTGATCATTCTACGTATTTAGTTGCATGTTTAATATGTTGTAGGAGGTAATTGACGGATTCAAATCTACCATACAAAAGCTGAAAGTAGACAGCACAGTGTTTTGCAAGTTGAGGGCATATTTCAGGGGAATAGAATTGTAATCAAATTCATCTACAAAATAAATCGAAACCTGTGCGCACAACTGACTTTCCCTCCATACAGCGCAGTTTAAACAGTATCAATGACCTTTTGACGCCCTGAGAGTCTGTCGTGACCTTGTTTGTCTGAACAAATCCATTTTTGCCTCTACTCACATTGGTTAATGGGCAGTGGACGAGAACGCATCAACTGGCATATTAGCCTGTGGTGAATTTGATACATAAACAAGGACACTGTATGTACCCAATTTAAGCCTATGGCAACTTTGCCAACTCCATATACTGGGCTGCTAAACGGGCACACACTGTTGTGCTCTAATGTCAACAGACATTTACCCGTAAACAGGCCAATGCAAGTGAAAATGGCTCCATAGCACATTCAATTTATAAAGTAGCCTGTGTCCTCCACAAGTCCTCCAAACTGCTCTCAATTCGATCTATACTTCCGGGCAAAGGTTATTCACTCATATATGGTACATTAGATACATAAACAACTTTTGTCCTCAATAAAGACCTGAGGCATTTCATGTACAGCTCTGGAAAGTGTTATTTACTCATGAAATGAGCTATCACATAACATAATGCTTCACCAAACTAGTGCAGCCACTGAATGACTTCTGACTTTTCTAAGGCCTGAAAACAACAAAACTAAATGTGTGAACCTACACAGACAACTCATTATTGGCTCCGAGCGACAAAAGGGAAAAACATTTAAATCATAAGAACTTAGTTGGTAGCATTTTTTAAATCACGTTATTTTAGACTAAAAGTCAAAACAACATAAGAATGGATAGAAAAAGATACACAGAGAGTCTCCAAATCAGCTGGTTACAAAAATAATAAATTAATAGACTTTAACTTCACTATAGTCTAGCAAAGCATTGCCAACGATCCAGGATGTAACAACTAATTCTACTAATTCACCCATATTGAGAGGCAGTGTGATTTCACACTAAGATTTGAGGCAATGCAAAATAACATATGATGCTATGCAAATCAACATGCGATACATGGATTGATTATACTTCTAAAATTACAAAACTGTCACACTGTTGTTGCTACAGTATTCCAGCTCAGATCCTCAGATGGTCCCTCACTTGTGCTTTTTCTTTTTGGCTTCTTCAATTTGGTCCGGACCTCTGACCTCATCACAAGTCTCACTGATAGAAACCAGATACCAAATAAAACCTGTCCTGGATCTTGCCTGTCATTCTTTCTTGTTTCTCTTTTATAACACCTCATACATTTAACAATTTAACGATGGTCAGGACCAACAACAAAGCATGTGCTGCGATTGCTGCCAGAGGACAGACCTGCTTCACACTTGCAGATGGGTTATCTCAGCAGTGAACAGAAAACAGTGGGGCATTTTTTTTTCTTCATAAAAGCACACATATTTTGCAAAATGCAAATGTATGTCTCATTATAGATTTTGAACTGTTCCAAAATATTCAATTTTGACCAATATGGTTGAATGTGTAGCTCTTCTTCATCAATAATAATGTTGCCCTGACCAGCCCAGACACGCCCCAAACTGGTAAGAGATTGATGATAATTGGCCACAGACATCAGTGAAGATGAGACCACATTTGAGAAACAGTTTAGGGAGATGTGGTCAGAAGCTAACGGTCACATTTCCTCTATTAATGTATAACTACGCTGAAAAATGTTAGAAACTGTTTTTGCAAGTTCATTAGGTAAATATTTTTAATCTGGGCTATGGTATTGTCAATTTTTATGCCGATACTCATGATGATGTTGAACCAGTTCCAATCTGTGAATCTCACTCCCTAACACTGATGAATCGGCAGACATCTCATGATGAATAGTACACAGATGTGTAAATATATATATATTATTAGTGTTGCACAGTGTAACAATAAACAAACAGCACAGAAAAGTGATCCAACACCAGTTCAGCATCAATGCACTAAATATGAGACTAAGCTCAGTTGCATCCACATGTCTCACACATTTAAATTAAATGAGCTGCTCATCCTCTGTAGCATAAATTGTCTTTGCACTTCCAGCAAACTTAGCGTATACACATTTTTACTTGGAAAGCATTGGAAACACAAACTGGGCTCAATAGAAGCCCCAAAGCCAGTTGTCACCTCCACAAATAACGAAGTTCATTTACATTATCTGTCGAACAACATAAGCCAAGCACAACTGACAATTTAGCCCACAGTTAGTAAATAATCAGCCCGTGTCCTTAATACTTATCAAATTTCTCCTACAGCTAGTGCCAGATGTGTAAAAGGTTATATAATTATCAGAGGACAGCGTGTTATCCTATAGCCTATACTGTTTTTGCTCGAGGGGAATTAAATGCACTGGTTGTGTCTTAGCTCAACTCTGGCTGGAGGACTTGTTGTCACTACATGTGTTGTCCTGAAGAAAAAAAACATTCTGCGAACAATGGGATTACAATGTGGCCTTGCAATGACTTGTATACACGTCGCCTTAAGAGGACAACAGTCAAAACGCACTAAATATTCACGCACATGTATGCGGAAAGGCATGGCTTTGTGTCGGAAACATATCAAGCACACCCGTAGTGATACAAACACCATATATGCACATAGACTTGAACACAAAATCCAAACGTGGAGAGTTTAAAAAGAACACAGACAAAAATATGCACATATAGGATATTTCCAGATACACACACACACAAAAAGAGCCGTAGGGATACTTTGACTTAATTTGTTTACGCTGGAGTTCCTGGAAAAGATGGCGCTCAAGGCAGCGCATCACTTCTGCATGAGAGGAGATGACTGGAACTGGTCCACCTCGCTGTCTTTATTTCTGTCTCTTCTCTCTTGCCGTTCTTATAAGAAAGAAATTAGAAACATCCCAAATCTGCTCTGATTCTACATCTATGACTGGCTTCGCCACAGGAATGCATCCCACATGAACTGTAGCCTCAGTGTATTTTTTCCCTCATTTATTTAACATATTTCTATTTGCCGTTCCCCTTGACAATTGAGTCATTACATCTATGAAGAGTTGCAAGGTCTATGAGAGACAGGGAGGACACGCACACATGCACTTCTTAAGCTATGGATAATTAAAAGCATGTGGCTTTTCCTTCCTATCTTTATTCAAGAGCGTGGTCTTTGATTTTGAGAGCAACATTTCTTTATTTGACAGAGTCTTTATTTGACAGGGTAATTTCACAAAAATCCAAGCACAAGAGCAGAAATCTGTAAAGCAGAAGTTTAGGGAGTGTGTATGATCCGGAGCGAGAGGAGAAGGACAGGCCATTTTTGAGTGGAGACAACTAGTTGAGAGAGGTTATAAGGGAATTTTTTACAACATTTTAATGAAAAAAAAAAACTCTGGAAAATGGTGGAAAAGGAAACCCAATAAAAACAAATTATATTTGAGGCCAAATGTCTCGGGAATAACCAGGAGAGTCGACCTGTTGATTTATATCAAAGCAGTTTCAATATCTAGACTATAACTGAATATGTCAGTATACATTTTCATGTTTTTCTTTCTAGATTAAATAAAACTTTTATTTCATATTTAAAATAAAATATTATATTTTGATGCATATACATATTTTGTAGAGATATAAGATTGGCAGAAGCAGTGCCACAGCACCAAGTCTGGTGCTTTGTGGACAAACGCAGGCGAGCTGCAGAGGCACAGTAAGGTAGATGAAATGCAGAGGTGAAGTAAGCCATAGTTATACACACAGGTTGAGTCAAGATGAGATCACGGGAGTACTACAAGAATCCAATATTACTATTGTCCTTTAGGTTTGAGGAAAGCCAGCACTAAATGAAATGACCATTGTCTTGATTAAAAGCAGATCTCAGTCTCTCTGTTTGGTAGCTCACACCACTCGACAAATATTCAGGGACCTGGCCAATTTCAGGCATTTTCCCTTTTATCTTTATCTGCATAGTAAAGTTGGCCACACTAAACAGCAGAAGTGGCTGCAATGATTAAACGGACAAATTCTCTGTGGCAAAGAAAACCCTGCAGGCCTCACAGCGCATCTGCTTTGATAATTGGTTCCCCTTCTTTTTTTTCTCCTGGAGCCTCATATTTCTGTACTTTTTATTTACCTTGCAAACAGCCGTGTGAATTTACAACAAATGCTCTTTACGCTATGGAAAGATCACTTGGAAAGACTTCAAATAGAAGAGTAAGTTCAAGAAAAGACACACATTTAAGCACACACATGCAGGTGCCCATTAAGCATTTGATCCTTGCTGCTCTCTTTCAACAGAAGCATCATGTCATCAAGTTGTCTGAAAAGCCCTGAGGGTACGGCTGCTTCCTTTGAAAGGCGGACTTACTTTAACAATATGACAGAAACACGTGTGACTTATAGAGACGGATGAGAGAGAGAGAGAGAGAGAGAGAGAGAGAGAGAGAGAGAGAGAGAGAGAGAGAGAGAGAGAGAGAGAGAGAGAGAGAGAGAGAGAGAGAGAGAGAGAGAGAGAGAGAGAGAGAGAGAGAGAGAGAGCGTGGGTCTGGTAAGATTATTAAGCAAATTATGTTAATGTGCGTGAAACTAATTAGGTAAAGAGAGAGTAACCTGAGGAGGAAAATGTTGAATAAACAAACTACAGAGTTGGTCAGAATGAGGAAATCATTCACCTGCACAGTCCTCACTCTCTGTGGAGATTAGGACATTTTAGTCTAATGCAAAATCAAGAGTGAAATATAGTTTTATAAGTTAATATTAGTACTATAAGAATTATGAGTTTGAAGAGTAAAATGCTTTTGCTTATTTAGCCAAACACATACTACCATCACAGAGTAAGCACAACAATGTTAAAACCTGAACCACGATAATAATGAATTTAAAAGATGTGTTTAATGAATAGTTAATATCTTAGTAACGCCACAAAATTAAACACCAACTTGCATTTGGTTTTGTCCATAACATTTCTGTTGCATGCAATGATTCAAACCACCAAATACAAGTCGGATCAATATCCATGCCACAATTATTTATTGCACTAAAGTGACTTGTAAGAGAATTATTTTTAATACAGCATGAGCATTAGAGACCCATCAAGGTGTGGGTGTGTCAAAAGAACAGACATGAAGCAAACGTTTGAGCCTCACCTGCACCCATTCACCTTTTCACTTGCTTTTTCAGGCATAAAATAGAGGCAAAGATGAAAAAGCAAGCTGATGTAATCAAAAGAAAGAAAATCCCTGATGCTTCAGTTGTTTGCAGGGCTGGACTTCAAACAACCACAACTTGCTTCAACAAGTCCAGCTCTAAGAAGAGCTAAGGAGGAGGAAAACAGATGGAAAGTGAGGAAAAGAGGACAAAGCGAGAAATGACTGTCGCTAAACGGTAGAGGTGTGAGTCTGGTTCTTAAAGGGGAGTCAAGACAGGACATCGAGTATAGGATATTGCCCATCACAAGGATCATCCGAATTATTGACTGGAATAAAACCAAAATCTGCGTTCAGGCCATACACAAAGTGAATTATTGAGTTATGTTACTTGCGCGAGTTTTGCCCCAGGATAATTTATGTTTACCTCAGCAAGTAAAAACAACCCGCCTTTTTTCTTCAGGAAAAGCAAAGACTACTAATGGGTGAGAAGTTGCTGCGCTATATCTGTGGTGGAAACGCTACAGAAGCCCACGCCATCATGTGTGGGTCCACAAGAATACCCAGAACTGCTAACCTCTTGGGGAAGTTTAGAGTCTTCTCCAGAAGCTAGATAATAACCGTCTCCAGCACTACCCCTGGATGACCAGTGGCCAGTTTGATGACGAGCTCGGGTCGCGGCTAGGATCACGCTCCAGGGAATTTCATTCTCAACCATCTCAGCTTGAGTGGGTGAAGCTAATCTTACTATCCTCTGGCACCAGTGACAGGAAATTTGCATCATTGCCTTGACTTTGTATGTAATCTCATCAGGCCCGCCTTTGAAAAATGTAGCGCGGAAAATATTTGAATTCTCTTTAGATTAATCAGCCCACCTGCTGTACAAAACACTGTCTCTACATCTACAACACAAGCAGTAGTTGTTCTCTATGTTTAGAGACTGTCAGCAAAACCAATGATACATGATGAGTCCCCTTATACAGCTTGACAGTGGTATAGCTCTACACTATAACTGTAATAGCCCACCAAATAAGTGTTTACATTTCCTTTTCAGGGTGTTTCATCCATTTTATCATTAATCATTAGAACCACCTTCCACCTAGTGAGCAGGTAGACAATTTAGTTTCAACGGTTAAACCCTTATTGCTCACAATAACACTGACCTTGCAACTCATTTATTCTAAATGTCCCGATGAACACTTTGTCCCTCATTGTTTTCCCTTGACCGGTTTGCTCGAGCTTTTCCATCGTTGCCTCACCTAACGATGCCTGTTAATTACAGCTATTTATTAGCCCCAAACACCCAATTAACAGGCCTTCAGCACAACAAGCAAACACACTAATCTATACCCAACACATTGAGGGACGACTTCACCGAAGATTATGAAGAAAAATGAAAAGTCGGGCCACAGATGTGAATAGGTGCCAGCGCTGTTGAAAAGGCTCTTTGTTTTCTTTTCTTTTGTTCGATCCCATAAATATTCAGTTCATTCTTCTGTCCTGAGGTGTTTGTTTTTGTTATTTTGTCTCACTTTTCTTCTCTTCGGTCTGTGGAAGCCTTTTAGCAGTTTTTTTTTTTAACCTTTATCTTTCGGCGATGCTCTCCTTTATTCTACAAATCTGTCCAGGGTGTTTTGAAAGAGCAGTGAGTAATGACACTGGTGTGTTTGTATGCCTCTTACAGCAATGCCACAGTGGGAAAATAAGCTTGATAATAACAGCTATAACAACTAGTCCATATACTTTACAAAAAACACCATTTGTTTTAAGGATGGAGCCGTAAGTATTTAAAAATGTTATGATCCTGCAAAAAAAGAGCTGGGATTTCTCTGACATCCTTTCTACCTTCTATTCCAACAAATTATATGATTATGGGTGATTATATACAATTATTGCTAAACTTTAGGAAATAAAAATATCTGGTTTATATAGTTAGTAATGATACTTACTTCCTCAAACTTTCTTTCTGTCACTGAGTAAACATCTGATTGGTTTCTAACAGACGTTCCATCATTTTCAACACCAGCACGGTTGACTTCAGTTCTATGTTTGCACCTAAATGTTGTTGTGTCCACAGAATTCTAGGTTATTGATTAGATGTCTACAGCAGATTTATATATCTGCAGTGGCGTTATTGGTTTGTCTCCAGACCAGTAAAGCATTTTTTTTTATCTCCCATTCAATTTTTCAGAAAGATAACATTACTATGGAAAATTATTACTGGCCTGCATGTGCGTGTGTGTTATATACACATGAACACACACCTACTGCAGAAGGAACTACAACAGAGGCAGATTTGAGCATTTAGGCAGGTGTTTACATGGCTGTGAACCAATTGTGTCAACGTGATATCATCAAAACCCTGCAAGAGGCAGTCACGAAACTTTGCAGATGTGTAGTTGAATTGCAAATGAAGGCTCGGTTTAAAGATGAGTTCACCCACGACCCATCAGTACTGAGTACTAATGTAAATTTGTAGCATAAGTAGTCAGGGTTAGAAACTTATATTGAAACTGATATGATAGGAATTGAATAACATACTTGTTAATAACAAAATAACATTTCAAAACAGTAAGTGTTGATGGTGAAACCACTGAAGAAGTTATAGGGGGAGAACGGGCCATTACTTGAGTAATTTCAGTTCTTTCCATCTGAAGAAAGCGACAGCAGTAGCTTCCGCCCTGAAGTCACCTTTAACACAGTGACATCATTTAGAATCATAAAGTTAGCCGTGAGTGTATAAATCAATCCCATCCCATCAAAGATCCAGGAAAGGGCTGAAAACAATGAACCGAGATGCTCTGAATCTACTCAACTATTTATGGATAAAAGCAGATGCTTTACAAGTTTCTCAAAGATATCAGGATGTGACAACTTGGGAATAATCCTTGCCACAGGAATAGTACAAAGAACAGAACGTGGCTAAAAAGCACAATAAACACATTTGCTGTCACAATTTTCTACTGCCTTGATTTAAACTCACAATTCTTTCATCCTAAAACACACACATACACACACAGACACACACACAAGCCTGCAGTCAGTTAATGTATCACTTTTCCCCTCCTGCTGTGCCCCACTTTTTGTAACTCAACTATAATGAGAATAAATCCTTTACAGTAGTGATCCCAGATTTGGCCCTAGACACACACAGCTCATTTGTGTGTGCAGTGCGTGTCTGCATTTGTGTTTGTCTGTCTTATAACATGTATGTGCTGACTTGTAAACTCATTATTCTCCAATTCTGGCATGCACACCAAAAACAGAATTTGGAAAGCAAATAACTTGTTTACATGACCTAAGTTTGTGGTTTTCCTTTTGTTTGGTCATTAGCACCCTGATTTTTGTGGTGTTTAAGGTGTTATTTAAACTACATGTGTACTTGGATGTCAATGAGATTTTAGATTTTTTATGTGAAACCTACTATTTTAAGCAGACTCACTGCATTACCGATGGCTTTGAATAAAAATATACATTCATTTGTCCAAATAAGTAGAAAGAAAGAAGGAGTTTCTGAATAGATCCCCAGCTCTGGTGCCCTAATGTAAACCCCCTATATGCACATAGTCACTATATGGTCCTTTGTAAGGGCTGCTGTGTGTGCACATGCGAGAATGAGTGTGGTTAGTTAGTGATTGCTGACTTAACAGATGGAAGGCAGATGTGGATTGAAAAGTCAGGGTAATGTTATTAGCCTCTGGTGGTTTCCCACACATATGAAGAGATAGATGGGTTGACCAAACTCTGGCACTAAACCTTTTTATCTTAGGGGAAAACAATGGCGCAGGGTTTAACAACTTGTGCAATGTCAGTGGCATTTACCCAGGCTGGTCTCTGTGAAAATTACACTCTTTCAGAATAGAGGAAATAATTTATATCCCTCCTCACAATTACAGAGGGTTACTGAATACTGACTTTAAGCTTATAAATGCCAACTGTGACTCTTTACAAGACGCCTCTTTCTTTTGAAAACGATTCTCTAAGTAATAAATAAAAGAAGAAACATGGAAATAAGCAGCTTGTGAGACACGTTTCTTATGTGCTAAAGCAATATGGAAAAGTTCCTGTCGGACAAGTGGTTAACCTGTAAACACACATTACTCAAGATAAAAGCTCTGCAGCTACCAAGTAAAATCAATAAACAAATGCATGATTTCAAAGTGTGTTAACATGTAATTTACAATTGAAGATAAGCCCTGCACAGCTTGTTAAATGAAAAGCTAAAACAGCTAACAAAGGAACCGGTGTAGGTTGCATTTATCAAGGCAAAGTCGATTACTCCTGCAGAGAGGTCTTGACAAAGTGTGTGTGACTGTGAATGTGTGATACCATGATAAGCTTGGATTTAAATGAAAGGGAGTAAACACGATGGCTGGTCTTAAAACACCCAGCATTCACATAGTTAATAACTAAATGTATGTACCTGAATATCTCCCTATTACTCTCTTGCTTGTCTGTGTACTAAACAAAGTTCAATTTGTAGGGTTGGTCTGATTAGGGGTTATGATTCTGGGATGAAACAAGGGTGAGATCCACTAACAGCACAGGAGTAAGAAAGGCGGGCAGAAAGCCAGGGTAAAAACAAGAAGAAAAGTCTAACGGGGTTTCGACGTGAAGCCTGAAACCATGCATCTGAATTTCCATATAGATTGTGGCAAGTTTTTGTGTATCGGGCTTCAATTATTTCTAACGACAGGCTCTGCTGAAAAATCAGGCACAGTCAAACAGTTAGCAGGTCTGATGAGGCTGCATACAAGAATATACAAAAACACACAGAAAGGTGGTGGCTGTTTGTCAAATTTTAAAACAACTCAAACAACTCGGGCAAAAACATACAAACACGTCCATCTACCTATTAATTCCACAACGTTTGTCTGTGGCATCCATAGCTTGTAGCTTGGTGAAATTTGGACACGTTGTACGCTCAATATTAGCTAATACTAATTTGAAAACTAATTTCACATCTAAACTTGTACTGTATGTGTTATGATTCTTTCCATTTTCCAAATATCAAAGCATCAAGTTATTTTTTGTCGGTCAAACCCAAGATTACAACAGCATAGGGTCATTGCTGCTTGTCAGGGTGACTGAGCTTGTATGTGGTACCAGGATTTATCTCCTCAACAGTGCAGAGAGAAAGATGGGGCGGTATGTCAGAATGAGAGTTTGGGGTAAGCTCTACCTGCCAGCGCTCCCAAACTACGCTGTGTTAACTGCCTTCATGTCTGTCTCTGTCTCCTCAGCCCCTCAACCTGTTCCTGCTGACATTTCACCAAAAACTAATAACATTCTCGAGGTAAATTAATTGAGAGTGTAGAGTAGTGTTCAAGTCAGGGCCAGGCAGGGAAGGCTCCATTCAGGCCCATTTTAAATACGCTCCAGTACCTATAGTACCTGCCAGATGACCTCACTTGACTCATGATGTAACGTGAGAAACTAAAGGATTCTAACTACTACTACAGTAAAAAAAAGATATGCTGTTATCAAGATAAAATTGTGTTGATTTCTGTACTTAATCTTGAAATTATAGGGATGCCTGTAATATATTTGTAAAAGGTTTGATTGCTCCATGAGTGAGAAACTCACTGAAAGATGGTGACATGACAAATTTCAAAACATTTGAAACAATTCTGTCACTGATATAAAATTCTGAAATGTTACACATGGGATCTATCAAGATATGAAACTTTTGTAATTGATTATCGTGAACATTGGGAATCAATTTATCCAGATTTCCAGTATCTGTTGACAGTAACCCATTTTATGCACTGTGGGCTCTGTGTTTATTTTTATATTTTGTATTTGTCACATCCTCAAGGTCAGACCTTAGTTTCATCAGCAACATTGCATCAAGGTAACAGCCCTTTAAAGAATTTGAGAACTTTCTTCATATACTTCTTTCGGGTACTAATTTCAGCATCACCTTTGGAGATTTTCTCACCATGACCACCTCTTGCCCTTTCAGGTGATGCATCAGCCATACTTGTGTTAACAGATTAGTGGTATCTTCCTTTTACTCCTACTACACACGTTTTATTGCCCTTTGCATTGGATCCTGCCAATCGGCAAACTCGTCTTCTCCCAGGGGCCGATGGCGTGTCGGGATTGGAGACACACTCACTAGGAAAGTGCTTCATGGTCATGAAACGATGTCGCAGAGCTTCGCTGGGGCTGAATCTTTTTTTTTCATGGAAATGCAGCATCTTTTTGAGGAGGCTTAAAAAGGCCTGCGTGTCCTCATTTTCAGCTGCACCTGGCCGAGTCAACACAATGTCATAGAGACAGGCAAACTGCCCGGGCTTCTGAATCGTAGAGGATGCTGGGCTCCCCTTGCTACTCTGCGAGGACTTTCTGCTTTTCCTTCCTGGTACTGCACACTCCTCGCAGCGGCCATTTTCCTTCAGCCTCCACAATTGTTTTTTGATATATTTTCTCTTTGTAAAAAACACATTGGTGTTCCTTCCAGAATTCACCAGCTTATCATTGGGCTGACCATTTATCTGTACCAAGTTCTTCATTGCCTGATATCTGCAAGAACCTAGATTATACAAACATTTGCCGAGGTACAGGTAGGCCAAAATGCAACCAAGAGCCCACATATCCATGACCTCATTCAGAGGAAGTCCCAGCATGACTTCAGGGGCCCTGAAACCAATAATCTGGAAATTCTGTCCAGATCCAATTTGGAGACCCGAGTAGCCATGCCAAAATCAATCAGCTTCACCTTTGAGGGCTGTCGCTGATGATCTACCAACATTATATCGTTTGGCTTGATGTCTGCATGTACCATATCTAGGCTCTTCAGGGCAGTCAGAGACCGCCCCTTGGCCCCAGACATTACAATCAAACAAAGTCTTATCTAGCTTTTCAAATTCCAGAAGTACTTTGTCACCTTGTGTGTAATACCCGTTGAACCTGACCAAGTTATTCTTGTCTTGACCGATCTTCCGAAGTGCTTCAAGAGTGTCTAGTTCCTTTAGGCCATATACTTTCTATACAATCTTCAGAGCCACAATCTTCTTAGTGTCTATTTTAAAGCACTGTTGCACTATTCCATAAGTCCCAGAGCCCAGTGTGTCCAGCAAGATGAATACATTTGATTCAGCTGGCACACGACAAAGTTTGATATCATCAGGTTTTTTCTTGTTGTTTAAATCCTTAATTGGTTGTGCCATTTTAGTGAGTTTATTGGCGGGTGCCAACCAGCATCAAGTATTGTTAATGCAATCTACTGAATTCTAAACTTATAATTGGGAGGTGGCATACTGTACTTCTTATAGGCTAATTAAGGTTGCAAAGACTTTCTTTGATATAAGCGATTACATTAGAACATCATAAAGATTAAACCCTTTATAAATGTCAACTTTAGTTTTTTTTAAAGATCAGTTAATCAGAGTTTCAAGACTTGTCTATGATCTAAATCTTAATCTTGGTTTCTTGGCAACCAAAGCCACATCATGTTTTTTTTTTTTTTTAAATGACTGAGGAAATATTGACACATAGAGCTGTTCAGGCTTGAACTCTGATCATGTGACAGAAGTTTGGTGGTGATAGGACAATGCACAGTGGGATGAACCTTCGCCGCACCTCAATGTTTACACGGTTTGAGGAAATGTCCAATTCTGAGAGAGAGAAAGAGAGAGAGAGAGACGTCACCTTTGCAAGACAAAGATTCCTTCGATGGTTGGACTGACACTGCAGGAGTGGAGTTGTTTGTTTACGGCTCAGAATCAAAGGATTCATGGTCCAAAATTGTTTGTTTTAATGGCGTGTAATCAAAATTTGACGCCACGACACGGTCACATCGTGTGACGAAAAATCTATCTTTTTATCTCCATCTTGTTGTGATGAAACTGATCTCAATTTAAGCTGATCTGATGAAAGTCAAGTATATCAAAGTAAAAATGTGGAATATGGCCAAAATGGCCACTAAATACAAAATAGCAGGCTTCCTGTTGCGTTTTTCCAATTTCACCTGAAATTTTTTGTTTTTCTCGTCATGATACACTTGTGTATCGACTTTTGTGAAGATCGGTCAATGTGAACACGTTCCGGGGGTCTCGGGGGGGCACCATTGAGACTTTTTGTGACGTCCATTGAAAATGTTCACCACTTTCTAACTTTCTGCCAATTTTGGTAAGAATTTGCGCATGTTAAAGCCCTCAAAAAGCCAATTAATTTGCCTGAATAATAATAATAATAATAATTTCAATAGGGCCTCCCACTGTCAGTGCTTGGGCCCTAATAAACAGGTGACAGCGGTCTGTAGCAGTCAGTGGGGGTGGGGCTTACCAAATTGTGTTGAAAATCATTTCTTCTATGTCCTTTGAAAAATTACAGGACGCCAACTGGAGGCCTGTGGGCCAAAACTGACAAATCAGCAATTATATTTGTCCTGCCATATAATTTAGATATTTTTAATTTCACCATATTGAACTGGAACAGAAATTCACAGGTTTGTTGGGTGCTGATCTTCGTCATGGCACCAACATTCGTAAAAGCACTTTTTAGCAGGTTCCCTTCACAGTTAAAGCATCACTTTAGTTTTTTTGCTGCAAGTTGTGGATATGTACTGGGCAGAAAAACAGAGCTTTAATTTGAAGAGTTGGCAACTTCAAAAAACAGCACTTACATAAATCATTCAAACTTTTACCGACACAGTATATGCTATTGACACGTGTGACCAATAAAAAGCTAATTCTATTAAGTTTTATGCAAAACATTGAGACTATAATCTGTGCAAATCCAACTCTGGTTGATCGTTGATCACGGTTTTAGAAAGAAAGCGGCAACCGTGTTTGAAAGAAACACCGCTCTAGTAAATAGAAAGACACGTGCACTGAATCAAACTCACACTTTGTATAATAAGATGTTATGTTGAACTGAGACTCCATCTCCTACATCATTAATGATGACCCCTTGTTAACAGCGAGGTCATTGATTGCAGCTAGTTTCTTCCCTTGGTCATTACAGGTTGCTGCTTCTCCTCCTGTAGAGTGTAAAGCATCAGATAAAATATAACGTTACACTATGTGGTTGATTTATTTTTAAAGAAGAGAAAGAATCCACTTAGCCAGCCAAGCAGCTGCAAAATATCGAGGGAATAGCACGCTCACACACACACACATACACCGGACCTTTCCAAATGAGCTGGGCTGAATAAGAGGCCTATTGACTGAATCAGAAAGCATTCAAACTCCTGTCTAGGAAGCCATTTAGCAACACAAGCATTAATACCCCTCCCTCATTCATTTCTCTCCCCCTTCCCCACACACACTCCCCACCATCACCCCTCCATTCAGATGTCAGTCACATAACATGCTGTTAAAAAGAGTTAGCTGCAAACCATGGTTTCCTCTGGCCCACTGCTGCGGGAGTGTGTGTGTGTGTGTGTGTACCTGTCCGTGGTGATGTGCGTTAATAACACACAGGCTTGATGCCTTTGGCCCAACAAATGGAAGCAATCAACAAGCCATTACAGCACACACTGTGTCACTTTGAGAAAGACGGAGTGTGAGTGAGAGAGTGAGAGGGAGCGAGCAGTGGAAAGGCCGGAAAAAAAGAAGAAAAGAATGTGAGAGATGTCGAGAGAAAGGGGCAAATATTGTTTTGGAATTTTGGAATGAAAGCAAAAATAGAAGCAATTTCCAAAGTCAGTTTATGAAACTGTGTTAGCTTATTTAAAGCTGGCAAAGTAGAGCTTTCAATTTTTCTGTCACTCGTCTTCTTCAAAACCTTGGGACAATTAAAGGCAGATAGAAAGGTTCAGTGGAGAGCTCCCCCATGTTTAAAGCAGCAACCTTTTATTGTAGGTTAAATGGCTGTTATGCTGTCAGTGTGAAGCAACATGCTAAATAACATCCCAAAACACACAATTTGGGGGGTTAAAAGAGTGCAACAAAACATAAATTACTCGTTACAGCTACAATTTTTGACACAAAGATGATGCATTGTGTTCCTCCACACAGATGCAGGCAGGGACTTTTTGCACTAGGGCAACCAAAAACATGTAGTAGAGTGAACGTGAGAGAGAGAACGAGGAGCTTATATCAGACAGAGAGAACACTCCTGTTACATGGACGTAGTTTGAGTATGAAAAGTCACACAATATGAACAAATATGACGAATACTAGAAAACAGCAGAAATAATGGCTTCCATTGCATAGAAATAACCCCAATTGACAAGGGTTGGGAAAAGGTACGAGTAACATTTCACAATAAGGATCTTTATCTGGATATGAAATGACTTCTATCAGGAAATGAGATTTTGGTCACATTGCATGGACCTGATCTCTGATACTAACAAGGTACCACTTAGTGCAACTGAAACATGTCCTGCTTAATCGCATGCAAATACAGTCTATACACATAGAGTGTGGAACTGTATCTGAAAGTGAACATACCCCAGAGCAATGAACTATACTTTCTTAATGACGGGAGCAAACTATGCAAACCAATAGACTGACTTCTCAGTAAAGACAGGTTTAATAAAATGCCATAAAGTCATAGGTATACTGTAATCATAATTTGATATCATGCCAAATGGAAATATATGTTTACATGCATGTATCACAGATTATCTGGGCAGCCCGGTGTCTTGATCATGGCTGTTCATTATTAATACCTTTGACATCCGATACAACACTAAAATCTGTAACTAATAAAGCAAAATTAGCTATTTTGAGAATGGGCAGGAAGATAAACGCTGCTGGTAAGAGCTTTAACACTTTTCTTTATGGTGCCATGCTTAGCAATATATGTTTGTGTAATTCTTTGGAACAGATACAAAGAAGCTATAGTGTAGCGTTGCATAAAATAAAAAAAGGAATATGTCAGAGACATATGTTTGTTTGGCACCAAATGTTGTGGAGGCTCACACAAGTGTTTGGGACAATACATGATGTGCATGTTTAGCATGAGTCCCTGTTGTGTAATGATGACAGATTGAGAGCACGTATCATGCATACATATGCTATAATGCTCTACTGTACATGGGCAGAGGAAAATCATGGTTTTGACAAGAAGCAATGTGCTGTGGGCGGGAACCAGTGAGGTCATATTAAACTAAGTTGTCAGGTTACAGGAACATCTATCTACAGTATAATAAAACAGTGCTGCAATAAATCCACTCATAATAGATGAGGGTATGGTAAGCATTTGTTGTAAATAAGGTCTATCCGATAGGCGTTGTACATGTAAAGTTTAGCCTCTTGGATTTGTGAAACCTCTTCAAGAAACACGACCAAATCAAGTCGCCTATGCACACATGTACAACTCCTGATAATTTTTTTGGAGGATGTAGTTTGTGGTGCTGTTAGAATACACTGTGTCATGTTGACAGGTGTTGATTGTCCACCGCTTTCAAATCAGTCAGCAGCTTCTAAACGCTCATACCGTTGAATGTTCACCTCCATGGAGTTTCAGCTGCAATTGAACATGAATGTAAGGTATGTTGCAGGACTGTTGTGTTAGACTGGATTAGGTTTAGAAACTGAAAACTAATCATAGAGGAACACATACACACATACGTCTTGTTGCAATTGTTCCATTTCTGGTTGGCTTCGATCGAACAGAGGGTGTAATATTACCCTGTTCGGTCTGATATTATAAACATCTTAGCCTTCCTAAAGCCGCCAGGGAGAAATTCATGAGCTGCACAACCAATTTCTTTTGTCCGTCGTCTTTTTTCATAAAAAATAAAAGGCCCACTCAATATGCATCAGATAGCCATCAGGCTGCAGACGTGCTTTTAATTGAAATATGTAAGAAAAATTGCTTATGGTTCCCACAAAAGGGTTAAGTTACTCTGGGTAACAAAAGAAAAGTAGGAAACCTGCAACATGAGCTTATGTTAAGGGTTTCAGAGTCAAACCAGATGGCCATTATTTCCAATGTACCAAGGAGAAAAGTGGCACCTGAATGCTGGTGTTTTCTGAACTTTTTTCGAACAATCCAAATCCATTCTGCTTTTACTGTGAAATGGCATCCACATAGCTCGGGATGTGTTGCAGCCTGGTTGCAGCGTGACATGATAAATGATGACAAGACTGACAGAAGTGACAGAAGCAGGTATGTGTCGGCTCCGCAGGCTTAAGGAGCCTTCGGTCCCGAGAGGAAAATCCATTAGTTCTGTGAACACCATCTGGCACCTATGTGTGCAGCATCCAACAGATAACTGACGAGAGAGGGGACACAATTATCAGGGGCAGACATATAGTATGTGTGTGTCGAGTGAACAGGTTATGGGGAATCATTAGCAAAGCCTCTGTCTAGAAGTGAGGGAGAAAGCTGTTTGTGTGTGTGTGTGTGTGTGTGTCTCTCTCCTATCTTGTCCTAAATTTAAACATCTCGCAAGCCTTTGTCTTTTTCTACTCTCACTTCTTCCAGTTCTTCTTCTCCCATAGATCAGTGGCCGTATTTAGTAGGTGTTAATTTAAATTTAAGTATATGTAATTTACATTAATAGCCATGGTGATCTCTAATAAATTAACCTACTACACAAAATATATAGACAAGTGGAATTCCTGTTCCCCTCATTTGAAAACTATCTTGTTCTGACCAATTATTGTTTAGTGTTTGATTGGTCTTTTTTTTTACTGTTATAGAAAATGTCTTTTTGACATTGTGTTTCCCAAACCATTAAATGAATCCCATTTGTCAGTTTATTAGCTGTAGTAAGAGCTTTGACTCTGGGATGTGAGGCCTGTCTGCCGTCAACGCTCTGTCCTAAAGTGAAGGACACTCTGTAAAACCCTGTAGGGCAACACAATGCCTCACACAAGTTTGGACAGAGGTGATCATCAGGGGAGAGAGGTCATTTAACATTGTGAGAGAAACGTACCTACAATACAGTGAACCAAATCCTGCCCTCAGCTGTCACATAATGACGGAGGTTAATGTGTGACCAGTCCTATAAAAGAGCTAACCAGGGAATACTACAATATAATAACTATAATTAAAAACACAATCTTACTATACCAGAGTTAAATAATGCACAATGATGTCATTTTCTGTACTCCCCATTCATCCTAAAATAAATAACCTTGAACAGGGAGGTTATATTTTGTTTTCCATTTGTTTGTCTGTTAGTTAACAATATTTTGCAAAAACTACTGAATGGATTACCATAACACTTGGTGGAAGGATGTATTATCGGTCAGGAAACAATTTATTCACTTTTGGTGTGGATACATTTTAATTTTCACCCTTCATTTTGGCAATTAGGTTGATTTCTCAGAGAATCATTTATGAATCTTGAAAACGTCCATAAACAAGCATGTTTAGGGGACTGATGTTTATAAAAGGAGTGTAAAGTCTTTGCAGAGGTATGTTCTCTCTGAGTTCCATTCTAGTTTAATCATATTCTTCTTGGTGAGGAGTTGCAGATATAGAATGATACTCCATGAGGTGAGAAGATAGAGAGTAAACAGACAACAATTGCACTGCACTACAATGTTATCTGAGATTTCATTTCAGGGAGTATGTGATACACGTGTTCATATATCACATCTTATATCAAACTGTGTGAAGGAAAGAGATAAGGCCATGAGTGGGAGAGTAACCGGGACAGAAATACCTTTGAGAAAACATCTCACAGAGTCACATATTTTCTCAGAATTCATCCTTAATGAACCTTGCACAACAACAATCATATTTCAATGTATTATTGAGTCCATCATAATTAGAAATTAGAGATGGCACATTCGAATCATTGTTATCAGTACATAAATAATGGCAATCAAAGCTATTATCTGGTTGGAGGGAGGCAACAAAAGAAATCAACAAAAAAGAAGACTTTCAAAACCTTCACAGACTAAACAGAGACAGACGGGAGGAGAGACGAGTTAATAGGGAACAGTAAGAAAATATGAATCACAATAGCCAATATTTCTGTCGTCTTTACCCCCCTTCTATTGCCCTGGACTATCAGTTAATTAAATGAAAAGGAGAAACGTGTGGCAAACAAATGTCAAGTTTGTCACAGAGGGAGGTCAGCTTTTCACGATAGTGGCAAACAGCAGCAGTTTAAAAAAACTCATTCAACAAAATAAAAGTAATTAAAAATACCAACAGAGAGAACTAAACCAAACAGAATGCTAATTTCTGAGTTTAGGAACGTGCAATAAATATGAAAAAGATCTGTGGTAAAGAGAGAGGAAATTGTGAGACTAATTATGATATATATATTTTTTCTTCAAATGATAATTATGTCAACTTGTTTGAAACAAACTGGGAGTTCGGAATAATTGAAGGGGTGAAGTTTATTGAGTGTAATTAAGTGTTTCGGTTTTTTGAAATTGTCTTTCTTTCGCCTCGCGTTACTCTTTCATTAAGTGTCGTTTAATTTAGCCGGCTCCACCTCCTCTTTCTAATTCCATCTTCCCCCTATTCTGTTTTGCTCACTCTGTGTCTTGTGTGGTGGGGCAGATGCAGCGGGCCATGTTGACAGCTTGTCCCTCCTCTCTTGCCGCAGGGAAAACTGTCACCCCTGTCATTCAGGCCTATAAACACCGCATGGAGAATGCATGTGTGCGCCTGTGTGCGTGTGTTCTCAGGAGAATATGTGGGGTGAGAGGGGCTTTGTTAGCTCTGCCAGCAGCAGCTGAGTGCTTGGACACACACACAAAAACAGACACAAACACACACACATAGTGAGTTTGCAGAGAAGGACTAGAGCATGATGGGAGTTTCACAACCTGAACCTGGAAGGGCAAACCCTTCGGGAAGCAAAACTTCACACCAGATGACACTGTGCTGCTGCAGAGACAGAAAAGTCGGTCTGTGCGTGATGTGTGGTCTGTTCATACTTATATTCTAACTACACATTTGCACAAGGGAATACCATGTGGTCAGTCTAGACAAACAGGACTAAGACAAGCATGCTGGTAGCCAAGAGAACTGTCCTTGACTCTCATTAGTGAACAAAGCAAAAGTAATTACTGATAAATTGAATTCAGAAAACAGGCACAGCAGAGACAGGTTTTAGACTAGTTACCACTTTAAATTCACCCAATTAGGCAGAAAAGAGTTCTCCAGTAAAACTCACTAAAGAATCCATCATGACTGCAGGGGGAAAATAGTGGCTGCAGTGGATGACCACATTTATAAATATGCGAGTGCAGGTAAAAGAGGACTGAAGACTAAAACTTCAGGTGTTTTCATAAACCTGCAGACTGTTTTTGTAGTGAAATAAAAATGAATACTCCAAATTAAAGAGAAGGGCACTCAGTAGAGTGCAGACCTCCGCCAAGGCCAAACAGCCTCTTTATGAAACAACATCTAAATTCACTAAATCCAGATTTTTATTGGGATTTCTCTCAAATTAAGAATAAATATCAGTATCCTAAACAAAGCGTAGTTTTCCATCAAGATCCATGAATTTTTATTGAAGACAACAAGGAAAGTTTGAAAAATGCAATGGTAAATAAGGGGAAAAACAATTCCTGGATAAGCCCCCTGAAAATATCGTGGTATTCCATCGAGTAGTATTTGCATAGTCTTGTTTACAAACAAACAGACATGAGTGAAAACATAATACGTGACCTTTAAAATCTGTCTTAGGGACAGAATAAGTTGAGGACCTGTACATTTCAAGACTATACCAGATTTGCTTTCAAGGGTGAGGCAGCACCGCTCATGTGGGACCCAGGCGGCAAAAAAACAAGAAGGAACCTGTATTCCAAAACAAAACACAAGGCTTAACATGGCTCAGTGGGTTACACAGTCAGGGCCTTAGAGGGCCTGTATGTGTGTGTGTGTGTGTGCGCCTGCATGCGTGTGTATTTGTCCAGTGCAGGGCATTGGCCCTAGACAAAGTGCTCTGCCAGCTTTCTGCCCACTGGTCTTTTCATTGCTGATGGATGGGCCTTGTTCAGCACCATCTGGCTATAGGATACTTCACATTAATCATCACACACACACACACACACACACACACACACACACACACACACACACACACACACACACACACACACACACACACACACACACACACACACACACACACACACACACACACACACACACACACACACACACACACACACACACACACACACACACACACACACACACACACACACACACACATCCTCTGTCTCTTTAACATACAGACTCCAGATGAATTATCTACATGTATATGTGCACAGAGAAAAACATCTAACTTGGTGCTGTTTAGATGCAGAGTGGACGAAAGGATGAGAGAATTATTTTTATAAATGGAGAACAGATAGAAAATAAACCAAACAAAGAAAAAATATCTATTCTAATTGACGGCGCATTTCTGCTTGTGTTTCAGCAAGTCATTTTACCCATATGTGTTTCGGAGTAAGCCATGGGAGATTAAGAAACAAGCGTGGTACAAATACAACAATTAGTTCATTTAAAAACATTGTTTCATTTGGTTTGTAGCCTAGAGCGATGGAATAATAAAGGCTTTCAATCCCCCCCCACCCCCCACTGTCTTTATTAATGACCTCCGTGGACCTATAGGAGGTTGTGTATTAACAATAATGGCTGTAAAGACGCCAATTTCTCGCTTCCCTCTGTGTGTTCTCTCTCTCTCTCTCTCTCTCTCTCTCCCTCCCTCTTTATCTATCTCTTTCTCTCGCCAACACACACAGACAAACACACACAGACACGTTCGTAAGCACATAATATCCTTACATAAACTGGAAGCTGAAAGGCCAGACACCCAAGGGAATTTAATATAAAATGAGGGACATTATCAGACTTCATTTATTTCTATCTAACGGCTATAAGGGCTTAATACAAGCAATTTTGCCTCAACGTGTTCCACGGTGTATGGACATGGGCAAGGACAGGCAGAACCTTGGTTGATCTGGAAGGAAGCATGCTTGACATTAGATTTATTATCATTAAATCATATCTCACGGCTATCTGGGCCTGTAATGCAAGAGGATTTATTTGCACATCTACACAATCTATGGAAAAAAGTGAATAGGCTGACTAGAACATGGCCGGAAGTTGAGCCGTGTGGAAGATTTACATGAAACTTGCTTGACATATAAAAAAGGTTTATGTATGAGGACTATCACATATCATATATTATGACACGATTCCTTTTGACACATTTCATGCACAAAATAGTGAAAAAGGAAGATTATCATTGAGATAGATTTACAAATGAATGTAGAAATTTAAGGGTAAATATTAAAGTATCCGGGGATTTCTAATAGACAGTTTTTCCTAGCTTGTTTCCTCTGAGAGAGCCTTTCAGGGGGTCTGGGACTGCAGCCGCGCTTCATCCTTAGCACTAACTTAGCAGCAGACAAGGGCTTCGTCCCTGAGGATCTCAAACTGTTACACAGGCTAAGAGTGAATTAAGAGGTCTAACAACTCATGAGACAATACAGTACATTTAAAGAGGTAGCTCACACAAAATCTGTCCTCTGAGAATGGAATGCCCAACCCCTGTATTATCTGTATTATCATGAAAAGTGCTAACAAAGGAAATACACATGCAAAGGTGAGACCTCTGTGTAACGTACCAACTTGTTGCGAGACCCTGTCTCTGTTTAACTGTCTTTAGTTTGTGTAATATGACAACTTGTGTTGAGATTCCAGTTTGAGATGTTTTTTGTTTTATAGTATTTCGACAACCCTGAACGCCGATATGGTGGCTGTGGTTATGGAGGTTAAGTGGTTGGTCCACTAACTAGAGGGTTGGTGGCAAGTGTAGGAGTGATGTATGATATAGAAAAGGCTGCACATAGATGCATATGAATGTGTTTGTGAATGGCAAAACTGTATGGCACACTGTGCTGTCCTGGAAGTGCTTTGAGTGGTCATCAAGACTAGGAGAGTTATATTTAAATACAGACCATCTTTCCAAGACTTGTTGTGAGAGATTAATCAGACTTTTTTTTAAATTTTTTGAAGAAACATAATCCAAACTTTAATGGATCAACTTGTTCCTTGAACTAACGCAAAGTTACCGACATAAAAAACACTGTTACAGAACTAATGTTCAGTGGTACACACTGTCACAACGACGGATTCTTAATTCCTCCGGGAATCATACGTGTGGCGAAAGCATGTTCACAAATACAAAGTGTCTCATTTATATGCAGAAATGTTAATGTATTAATAAGATATTCTCTGCTAAATATGCTCAATTTATATCCTGTGTTTGTGTTAGGTGTGTGCTTATCCTCTGAGTCATGTGCATGTGGGTTCCATGTGTACTATCATTAGTGTGCTTGTAATTGTGTGTGTGTGTGTGTGCGTGTGGGAGGCAAAGCGTCATGCCTGCCACAGTGAAAACGTGATCTGTCTCATATCCTTTTAATTAATGTGTAACGTTTAACAACTCCACCACAGGAACAAACTCTTTCAGAAGAATAAACTCTCCAAAAAAAAAATTTGCCAATGCTTAAGCTTTACTGAATGACACACTATGATACCTGCTAGAAAGACCTCAATCCCCCATATGTTCCCAACATGCACTTTGCTGTAGCTGGCCACAGCCTTCCATGCAAAAGCACGGAGATAGTATAATATGTCAAAATGTCATTTGTCTTTTTCAAGACAGCAGGAATATGTGACGGCAGATGTTATGGAGTTGTCACTTACAGGAGGACAGATGAGGGACTCACACACACTCTCACACACTCACACACTTGTACTGCTTTGATACACAAATTAACCCCTGGATTCCACCGGGCACGGGTCTGTGACGTTGTGTCTGCCGCATGGTTTGTTCCGGTCTTCCAGTTCTGACACAATAACCTCCTCATTGTAAGTATGTCAGATGTTACCCTCACTTTGTATGGGCCCAAATCCACACACAAACAGAAGTATACTGTATATACACAAACACATGCACACAGTTGATATTTATCTCTGGCTCCAGAATTCAGTCTCACAAATACAGAAACACAAACACACTCAAAATATAATCAAGAAAAACCTCATCGACTAGATTGCTGACAAGAGGGGTTCATTTTGAGGAGGCCACTAACTCATCAAGACAATTCAGCAACACTGACGTGCAACTACTTGTTATGTCAAGTGAACACTTCTGGTTTTGAGGTGACTGAGGCCAACACTCAGTGTTCCCCCATTAAGAAACTCACTGCACTCAAAGACAAAAATAAACATCAGTTCAGTTTCAGAGAAAAAATGAAACACAAAGAGAGAGATTGAAAAATGTAAACCAGGGAAGTGATCCCGGAACACCCGGTTAAAGATGTCTTACCTCGTGGTCGTATGGGTTGTACGAGTGGAAGAGATGGGACAGTTCTTTAGTCCTCTGCTTCTTCTGCAAGACGGTAAGAAAATACATTTGAAGTTTAAAAGCCACCCATAAAGTGAATTTACAACACAGCTAAAAATAAATTAGAAAAAGAGGCTAGGCCTAATGATCACAATATTTCAATAACATGCACAATATTTAGTTAAATTGAGTAAATAGTAATTTAAAACCCATTCACCTTTGTAGATTCATCGAATCATGAGCGTCACCCTCTGTGTGCAAACTACTCAGCATTTGCCTCTTTTTGTATGACCATTTGAATGTGAATCCTTGAAGTTTTTTTCCTTAATTCAGTTTTTGATGCTGCTGTGAGACCAGTTACATGCACTTTATTTATTTCAGTATTTATATCTCAAATGATGTCCCCTAGTATTTTATTTTACTCTCTAGCTGGTCTTAACAGAATACTATGGTATAAATATGGACCTTCATTACATCTTCAATGATATTAACTTCCCTTAAAGACATGGAAATGAATCACATGGCTGAGAACACAGCCTACAGTAATTCATTAAGCCTGCAGAATGAACAGACGAGGAAGAAAGAGAGTTGACCACCAGCTGCAGTAGGAAATATTTCTCATTTTCTTATTTTATTCTCACTCGAAGTCTGGACTTAACCTTGCGTGTCCTTAATGTATAATGAGATGCACAAGCGTGAGACATGACTGTTTGATGCGTGGCAGTTGTTAATGCAATGAGTTACATGAGGCCGACGCAGTTACAAAGAGCGCTAATTAGAGCGCTGATTAGGCCATGTCTGGCTAAGGGGGAAGGATATACGTATGTCCTACTGTAGCTAAAGGGAGAATGCATTTATTGTCACGCTTACTCCTTTTCCCTTCTTCTCCAGTGTTAGCATGTAAACGGTTGGGTTCAGTGTCCTTAGGGCAGATCTGCACATATGTTTCAGACAACTTACAAGTCGTTCTGCTATTACACACAGGCGGCATTACAGGATGACAGAAGTGCTGCTTCGGGATAAGCGAAGACGGCTTGAGGGTTTGGAGAAAGATGGATTGAGAGGCGGAAGAGGACAACTTTGATTCAAATAGTTGTGGTCAAGCTGAAAACGATGGAGCAAGTTTAAAAAGTTAGTAGGAAATTACATCAGGCAGTGCTAATGTCCTCTAACGTCAACAGGAGGAGTGAAAAGTGTCAGAAAACAGACAATGAAAATGAGAGGAGTGGATGAAAACAGCAAAGACGAGGAGAGAAAGGTGAATGAAATCAGAATATTAGGTGTGAGGTGTTTAAAGACGATTGCACTCCACCCCCTCGGCCAACGACAGCTTTGACTATCTTCATCTCGAGTGAGGTCCATTCTTTCATTATTGCGCCTCTTATCCCTCCTTGCCCTTCACTATTTCACTGCTCAGAAATAGTACAGTGCACTGCTTTTCCTTCCCCATGCTCAACACCTACCCATCTCTTACTCATTCTCTGTTCACCTAGGGCTCTTCACAATCCCATAATCATTGGCCCTGTCCGTCTGCCATCCAGATTCCCTCTCGCTTTCTCTGCCAAAGGGCTCTCCAGATTCTCCAAATCCCCTTCTCTCTTGTTGTCTTTGGCTTTCCACATATATTCCTCAGTGCCCACCCTCTCCCCTTACTCCCTGTGTTTTTCATCAGTGAAGGAAAACTCATACTAATCATTCCGTCTCCACTCTCTCACCCATCAACCCCTTACAAGTCTGTCCCCCTCCTCAATCTCTCACTCTCTCTGCCTGGAGCACCTCAGGTGAGAGTAATCCTCTAATCATTGCTCCTCAACACCATTCTCTCTCTTCCTGCCATCCCTTCATCACTCTCACCATCATTCCCTATTCAGCAGTGTTGGACTGTTTGTGTGTGTGTGTGTGTGTGAGAGAGTGAGGGATTGTAAGACAGATGTAACTGCAGGTAAGGATTTCTCAACCCCCAATGAGCTCCCAGCAAGATTTTATCCAGCTCAATACTACACACACATCACACACACAAAGACAGACACTACAGACACGAACACCATAGCACGCTCGCACACTGACTCACACAAACATTTACAATATACAAAAAATGGGCAGAGGTGTGAAAACCTGCCAAATACAATGTAAAAGGCCAACATGAAAAAAAACACAAAAGAAAAAGGAGACAACCTAGAGAGAATGGGAAAGAGAAAAGCAAAAGCAGAAAGAGAGAATAAAACTGTTTTTTTATAATTATACAAAATGTTGAGTGACAGAGAGATTCATCACAAATCTGCCACCATAAAAGGCATGAAAGAAAGAGACACCCCATCTCAATACTTGAGCCTTTTCTAAAGTGATGATGCCACTTACATAGAGGTTATGAGGTGGATATTTCAAGCCAAGTGTGGAAACAGCTGCAGGAGGGTGGATAAGCAACATTCTTATTATTCCACGACACCTGCTGCCAGTGTGCCTTTGAGCCAGACCTACACTCTAAGTTGTAGCAGTGGAACTGGTCTGTAACCACTGGCAAGGGGCTCTGTTATAAACAAGTTGAGATGGAGTACAACTGATAGACTCTAGACTCAGAGGCAGATTTAATTTAACTGTGCACTGCTTTTGGGCATCAGTGTTCCAGGTGGGAAGTGTCAGTATCGATGAATGTAGATAAATGTGTGAATCATCACTTTGATGTCCATACCTTTCTCGTTTTTAGTCAGAAAATAGAATTGGCAGATACTTCAGTCTCTTTACATAATAACACAATAATGTTTCACGATTAAAAACACTTTTTTTGGTGGGAATCCAACTAGAACCTGCATTTAATAGATATTTCGAATCTTTAATTAAAAATAGTGCAAAAACAAACTCTGACCACCCTGTTAAATGTCAGTGGTTCTGCTCTTAATACCTTCTACCTTCAATCCATTGTCATCTTTCCAACTATACTGTGTAGAAGAACTTTATTAATTTGCAAAAGCTGCACAAAATCTGTCAGTATACAGATTTGTCTGCGTGTGTGTGTGTGCGTGCATATGAATGGCTCATCAACCGAAAAACGTTAATCTAGCATGCCGTCGAGGTTGTGTAAGTGACAACCCAGCAAGTACACAGACACTGTGTGTATGTGTGTGTTTGTGGACCTGTCACTATGGTGATGATGAACGATGGTTGGTACAGTGGCATCCATCTGTTGTTGCTGCCGGAGACGGATGCAACGTCTAACCGGAAGTGACATTACATGGATTTATAAACAAACAAACACACACACACACACACACACACACACACACACACACACACACACACACACACACACACACACACACACACACACACACACACACACACACACACACACACACACACACACACACACACACACACACACACACACACACACACACACACACACACACACACACACACACACACACACACCTCTGTCTCTTTAACATACAGACTCCAGATGAATTACTACTCGACCAGATACAATATTTAAAGTCTCATATTTTACACTTTTCTGCAGTTTTTTAGCGTTCTGATATCCAAAGGGCAACATGGTGGTACAATGGTTGGCGCTCTCACCACACAGCAAGAAAGTTATCTGGCTTTCTCCCAAAGTCCAAAGGCATGCAGATTGTGGTTGGGTTGATTGGAGACTAAACGGTCCGTAGGTGGTAATGGGAGTGTGAATGGTGGTTTGTCTCTGTTTGTCAGCCATGGGATATGCTGGCAATCGGTCCAGGGTGGACCCCACCTCTCGCCCAACATCAGCTGGGATTGGCACAAGGCCACCCCGTGACCCTCAAGAAGGACAAGTGGTAAAAATAACTGATGGATGGATATGAAGATGATGATATATTTATGCCAAATATGTATTTACGGGCAAGCCAATAACAGTTAAAAGATTGTTGCCTAAAAGTGTTGCTTGGTAAAACTCAATGGTAAATGCAGTTGGCGATGATCAGTCAGAGCTAAAACCAGCCAAACAGCAAATTCAGACTGCTCCAGCTATATTTTTCGTGGAGCCTCTGGCCAGGTTCCAGTACAAGTCCTCGAATATGGAGATGTCAAGGTGATAATCCAAGAGTTTGCGTGCCCCGGCCAAAAAGAGGAGTGGTAGAATCTGCTGCCCCAGGTGATGCAGCTAAATCTCTTTGGGCTGCTAGACCCCCTGGGCAGATAAAGTTCAGTCCTACTGTGAATCAAAGTCTTTCAAAGTCTGTGTGAGCGTCTGTGGCCCCAAAAATCAAGACTATGGGGGACATTTGTGTGAGAGTCATGGAATTTCAAAGGTACTGGCCCCAACAAATGTCTGGTATTGTGACATCCTTTGTATTGTGAGTGTCAGTATGCCCCATTGTGGGTATGTTGTGCGGCAAGGTAACAGTGTTCTTGCCTTAGCCTGGACTGAACAAGCTTCAGGCTCACCAGTATGTGTCTGTTTGTCTTTCCCTAATGACAGACAGATGTTCTAGTGCTATAGAGTCTACACCCGCGGCGATTGGCTCTGTGTGGAAGTGTGTGTGTATCATCCCAGAAAAGAACCCTGAAGGCACAATCTGAGTCTGCTTCCGTCTTTGTGTGCCAAGGATTAACACTTCCTAAAGCATCACAGTGAGAGTGGTCACAGCGACGAGGCTCTGCATGTGTGTGACCTTCGTCTGTCTACAGAGGTCACTTTACTATATAACATGGTCCAGTTACAATATGTTGTATGATGACTTGTGTTCTGATCCCCTGAATGTTCGTTTTTTTACTAAGGTGTACATAAACCTGTAAATTGTTAATATGCAGCGAGAGAATAACAAAGTTTGCTTCCTAGGTCAGATTGAAGCAATGCAGAGCTGACTGTGATTTTCTTGAGCTTTGTTCACACTCAACACAGACGCTCTACAAATGTGACCATGTTGCATCAGAAGGGACTAAAAACTAAAAGTCATTTCATCATGACATTGACACACATTCAGGTCAGTGAATTAGTAACGTTCAAGAGCTGCCGTCATTTAAATCTCAGCTGCTGTGAACTATGAAACTTCCTTTCAGTTGAGTGCCCTTGGGAGAATAATGTTCAAAACAAATCTCTTGAGTTGACTGGGATTTCTTTTCAATAAAATAAAAATGTAAGATTCTTTTTGAAATTAATTAGCTTTGTGTTCATGATGGAATATGAATAATTATTGCCATAACTTGTTTTTTTTAACTTTTAACCTATTTCCCCAAAAGTAAATTGAGGTATTCACATGTCGAAGGAAATGCAACTTTGTAAAAAAATTGATTTTATGAGAAAACAATATTTTTAATTGGTTTTGTTCACTAGTATTATCTTTCTGAGGCATCAACTCAATTAATAGCTCCTCTACAAAGTTAGTCTTTAATCAAATCTATCCTTATGTGCTACTTCCTAAAACTAAGACCTACTGGGGATCCTCATATTTGTACCCTGCGGAATATAGTCAGTAAGTCTCTCCAGCTAGTTATAACCCTATAGGAACATTATGACATATTGGAAAAATACAGTTTGATGTGGAAATACCAACCAACTAACAAACTGAGATTTAAAGCTGCCCCGAAAGGCAAACACTAGAACCCGTCAGTTGGCTTCAATTCTTCAAGACGAGTATTTATTCATGGGTTGTTTAATTCTACATCTTTGGACATTTTGATCACTGATATAACATTATCTTTCTGCCTGGTGCGTAGAAGTGGTGAATTTAGAGCTCGCAGTGACTTAATACTATAACACCTCTGGGTTGATATTTAGAGTCGGCAGAAAATATTGTACATTTCCAATCTGTCTTTTGTAACACCTAAGCTTGGAGGCATAACTTGACAGATTTATCATCTAATGTGAATTTACCATATTGCTGAAGCCCTGAACGCCCCATCGAACCCCATTCAAAAAACGACACAGAAAAGATAATCTAATTGTTGCATATTGGATAGATCTGATTCATCTGACACAATTCTCCTTTAGGTTTATCCCTTCTGCGATCTTTAAAAAATGCAGTGTGTGTTATCCCTTCCATTATTAGCAGACCAGGTCCATTAATCATGTGTAAACCTACCCGGTCTCAGGCAGCAACTTAACCATTAACTCAACCTTAATACCTGTTAGACTGCCTTTAGCCGAGCAGTAGTATCTCCCCTGATAGTGTGTGTGAGGGAGTAACTGTCTGCATTTGAAACAAAGAGAGCTGCATGTTTGTGTCTCTCGGTGTGTGTGTGTGTGTGTGTGTGTCCATGCTAGAGTTTGTGTGTACATCCAGGCGTAGATAAATGATGGTGCACCAAGAAGATGGAGCTACTAGTGGCTGGCCAGCTGTTTCACGTTGACAGCTGCTGCACTGGTGCCTCGTGGGTAATGGAGTTCTTAACCAATTACAACCTGGGGAAATTAAAAACACTGTCCAACTAGAACAGCTAATCTCCTTCTTTATCATTTTTTTTTTCGATCTCTCTGCCCTGCAGCTGCTCATTCTCAGCTCTTCCTTACATACCAATGGACGTCCCAACACACACGTACACACGCTCCACTCACCAAGTCCATTTATCAAGGCTAAGTTCTAGTCACCTGGGGATGATTATGGAGATCCAAGCTAATAGCATTCACATCCCTTAATTCTCAATGTGTTCCCTTCCCTCTCTCCATCCCTCCACCCCTGTGGTCTCCAATTCTTTACATCTGCCTCTGCTCTCCCCTCGTCCCGCGTTCTCTCAGACATCATCCATTACCATAGTTAATAAGTTAGACCCACAGATAGCACAAAACACCTGGACCTCGTCGCAGCTGGACACTGTGTGTTTTCTCTGCTTCACTCAGCGACTCATTGAGATAAATCTCTCTATGTTGTTTTCTATTCAAATGTTTGATTTTGCCACGGCTGGAAATCAGACAGGTGAGGCTGAAAAATATTTTAATAAAACACAATCAAAATACGTATGTCAGCACACCAATTGATTAAGGGTGTACGTTTTTATGCCACACTTTACTTCACTCTGAAGAGTGTGTTGTTACTGGCAGATGTGGACAAAAACCTGGCAACTCGAGTATAAATTGAAAAATTTCCCTTTTGCAGACTAATATTTATCCTTCATCCATCCTTGATCGCATAGGTTTTCTGCTGCAAGTACCCAAAACGAGTTTATCATTTGACTTCAGCACCCTGAGTAATGTTTATTTTCAAATGACAAATGATGTTTGAATAAGGGCAGGAAAACAGCTCGGTGTAACATATTTATGTTTTTCTTATTCAATCTTACAAAACGAAGATAACAATATATAAAAATATTCACACTTTGCTCTTGCGGTCAAGATTTAGGATCACTGCCTCCATCAATGACATCCTCATAACAGATGAGCTGCCACATTTAGTAAGTGAGCACTTGCGGTGGCCAGTCAAATTTCTAAGGATGATGGAGCCCCTCTAGGGCCAGCTGCCCCTTATGTCCTCCATGCACATCCCCTTTTCTTACTCTTCTTCCTTTCCTCCATCCTTCTTTACCTACCCTCTCTCTTTGTCTCAGGCCTCCTTCTGTCTCTGTTTCCTCCTCCATCCATCCCTCCTGTGGCTATTCAACACAGTTGTGTTCCAGACAAACCATCTGGTGCACTTTATTAATGACTGACCCTACATGCCCTAGACATCGCCTAGCTGCCACCACTCACTGAGTGTGTGTGTGTGTAAGAACAGGTGCATGGTGACTGATGATGTGATGTTGTGTGCAGCTTTAACCACCAAAGCAGGTGTAGTGGTTACAGGGACTTTAACATATTATTCTGACTCCTTCGCTCACCTTTTGCTGTCATCTGTCAAGAACAGATATCGTTACAATTCATTTCAATTCAAATCATCTCAATGAGCAGTGAAAATGGAGAAATGGAGGATGACAGAGTGAAGAAGGATATATCATTTTGATGAAGTGAAGCAAGCTGCTCCTTTCTAATCAAAGATTTAGTGCAGTCATTAATATATAAAATAAAAACTAACTATCAATTGTATTTCATGTGTAAAAGATGCTGATATGAGAATAGAAGATTTCGACAGACACCAGTGATATGGCACAGAGCTGCCTGCAGAATAAAGCCTTGGATAGATGCATGCAAACATCCAAACGCTGACAATAAATGTCGGATGAGACAGATGGAGGAGAAAGAAAGGAGAGGGGGGGGTGAAAGATAAGAAGAAGCGAAGCAGCGATGTGGTTGTCTGGGGATTGATCCCTCCAAGACACACTCGGCTTCTCCTCAGAGAGGAAGGAGGGAGGAGGGAAAAAGAGAATGACTTATGAAGACGCTCCACTTGAAAGAGATGTGTCAACACTTTGATGGTAAAGAGTGTGGGGGCACAAATGCGAGAAGATATAGAACATACAGTGTCGGGCAGCAAAGGTCAAACCAAAGAGGAAAAAAATAAAACTTTTCAGGGGAATGAACAAGTAGATGAAGTGTCATTAATATTCAATAAACAGATACAAGCGATAGCATAAGAATGTTATTTAGACAAGTTAGTGCTGATTAAGCAGTAACTTGATCATTTAGTAGTATTATATCAAATGAAAGTGTGAACGTTAATACATATTATTAAAGTTTAATTATTATTTTTATTTAATTTATAGATGTATATGGTTCTGTGCACAATAATTTAAGTGAGAAACCTGTGAGGCAAAGGGTCAAAGAAATGCTGGAGCTGCTGATGTGTTCATCTGCCTCCCTCACACAGACACCTCTGCTAACAATTACTGCTTCATTAGCCACTAATTATTTCATTTAGCAGCGGACTGAAAGAGAGAGATAGAGGATGAGAGGGAGAATCTTACAGAAGTCGTATGGTTATACAGAGAATAACAAGATATAATGAATACACAATGTGCAAGATGTTGAAACATCCGACTTAAGTTGAGGAGAAATACTAAAAAATTCTCTTAATACTTAATACGAATATAAGAAAAAGGTTTCCCCTCCCTTTCTGGCTCTCGGGATAATATTAGTTTAAGGAGATAAAGCAGCCGAGGACATGTTGGCTTAGGTGGTAGATGTCTTATTCTTTGACAGTCATGTTTGTTCATCCCAACAAAGTGTTTTCACCTCTGAACAGATTTGGACTTTCTGATTCCAGTTCACTCCCAGCAGTAAAACTTTAAACAAGACTATATAATTCTACTATGCTCATATTCAGGGTCATAATTTAGATTCTGGTTATAGCTTGAAAAGTTGTACATGCTCTAATGCATCATTTTCCTAATGCAGTCAATTGCTGCAGCTGGCTTTTTTAACTTTGGAGAACTGTCACATACACAAAAAAAAAACATAAAACACTAATAAAGAAAGAGAAGCTAAATGAATCTCCTCTAACTCAAATTCCGGCTTTAACATTTTTTACATTAAAACTGCATGCCTCCATATGAAGGGCGACTGTGTCAGTCTGTCTGTCTTGAAGGGACAGTGAGACACTGTAACTCGTATGCACTTATCTTACACACACTTCTGACGGCTTTCAGGATTAGCAATATTAAAATTCATAGTTATACAGAAGTCATGACAGAACTGGAACAGGCTTTTAAGTTTTCAGATGACAGGAGGTTGGTCTGTGTTTTCTCACACACACATGCAAATTTGTGTGTGCACATGTAATAAAGTATATGCATACAAAAACAGCACATACACACATGCATGTCGATAAAAATGTATTTACAGTATCTATTTGTTCATACTTATGATACAGTTGCAGATGCTTTTAACAAAATTTTAAGAAAAGCTGGTTCTACCTCCAATTTAATCCATGTTAAAATCATTAAGTCATATGATGTATATAAGATAACTATAAAAACTGTATTGAAAGAGTCTTTTTCTACCCTTGTCCCGCACTCACCACTTGTGCTGGTACTTGCTCCATCTTGGCGGCAGGTGTACCAGGTCGGGGGTAGAACTGGTTGATGAAGAGACTGGGGAATCTGTAGCATTTCACCAAGTCTACAGTCTCCTGGAAGTCTTCCTCTGTCTCACCGGGAAAACCGCAGATTATATCAGTAGCGATGGTTACACCTGGGACCCTAAGGGAGAGTCAGACAGAGAGAGAGTGTGCGTTCAGGCTCACATATTAAAGTTGCTATTTCCTGGTTGTAAAATTATGTTTTAAAAACATCTGGTGCTGGGACGAGGAAAGGCTTAACATCTGTTTAAGAAAATAGAGAGTCTGATCCTCAAGCTTTTTGGGTTCATATTAAGACAAACGCGTTTAGCCAAACTACAGCACATGATTGCACACAATCTGTCACATAGTATTGTTATGTAATTTTTTTTATAATTCAATCAGAATGAATCATTGATATCCACCTCCTTTAACGCAGAAACATCTCTTGAGATTTCATTATATAAAAAAAAACAAAAAAAAAAACAACATACATCGTAAAGTTCAGTCTGACATTCATTAACCTCAAACTACACTTATATCAATTATCTTAAATTACTCTGCAGTTTGCTATCCCCTACATTTTCCCATCGTTGACAAATGCCTTTGAAAAACTAGGTGAAGCACTGCAGCAGAACAGAAGGTTACAGTCTTTCCCAACTGACTCTTTCAGCCAATCAAAACCTGATTGGCAACCTCTGCTGCCAATCGTTAACTATTGATTATTGACCCGCTGGCTCATTGGATTAATTGTAGTTGGTGGGGTCTGGGAATAGATGCATTGATTTGTTTTATGTATTTTGTTTGTATTGACACCACTCGGATGGCTTATAAAAATTTCCCAGGCTAAGCTACTGATGTCTGTCTGAAAACCATGTATCCTGAGATACATACTTGACATTCCCTTTGAAATATATGATGCCATATGGTTTCAATGATGAGTCTTGATCCCAAAGGTATTCAGTAGCTGTCAGGTATCATAAATCAGGAAAATTAGTAATATGATGATGTAAAAAGGAAGAGGACCAACATCTATTTTTTTTTTTGTTGTCATAAGCTGGCTTTCCAATTGCTTTCCTGCTCGAGTCAAGTCAGACTTAAACAGGTATCAAAAGCAGAATTAATTGGAAATCATTGTCAATACAAGTGAGCTACACTATTGATTACAAGATTTCTATCAAAGCTCAAAATGCAGTGGAATAGGAGGGAAACTGGAGCCTCTCAATGTTATTTATAATGTGTCGCGTTATTTAGCAAGAAATGTATAAGAATAATTCATGATTTAAGTAGTTACAAAAAACGGACAGATTCATTCTGAAAAGTCTTTTGGATGGAATGGAAGAGGGAGAACATTCCCTTATTTTATCTATATTCTTGAAACTCTCTCTTCTCTTTCCTTCACACATTAATGAACAAACCCCGCTCTAAAGACACATGGCTGAAGAGGTGTATACACAATGCACATTAAAACAAGACGAAAACACACATAGACAAACATACATAAACGACCAGCGAAGCGAGAGACAGCTCAACAAAGACACTGAGAAAAGGACAGGAAGAGACACTTTCTCGGCAATCGACAACATGATGCATCTTTAATTACATTAACTTCCTGCATCTGCAGCCCTTTGATAACCTCTGACCTATTGATGAGTTCCAATTGGCCGATGGTCATTAATATTAACCAATGGCCTGCAGGCACAGGCATCCTTGACCTCTCAGATCTGCCTGACCACTACCCTATGGAAAAGCAAAACTACATAAATTAAAAAACAAAACACAAAAATCCAAGAGCGGAATAGTTAAATGACTAAATGAATGAATAATCCTCTATTTGTGATTAAAATGAAATTCTTGGGATGCCCTCAAGCAGTGGTTCTAAACCCCCTGAGTACTGAACTCAAAATGCATGTTTTTAATCCTTCACTTTGGTGGGTAAACAAAGGACTGTTTGCCGCCTGTAGGCTCCAACAATAATTAATCAAGCAACGTGTAATGAAAAAGGGAAGAAATAGTTCAGCTTTCGGAGCTGTGGTTCTGACAGTGTGCTACCACACTGCTTTCATCAGAACGAAGCAGGTTTGAAGGTGAGTAAGTTTAGTCAAATAAATTACTCTCCTAGAGGGATAAAATGTATTTTTGAATAAATTCACACTATTTATTTATTGCTATTTAATTCTCTCATCACATGAGTATAAAATGTCTATAATGTGTTCCCTCAAGCTGTTTTATTAATGACAGTATAGTGAGGGAAGGTGAATAAGATTGTAAATGTAAACAAATACGCTCTTTTTTTCTGGACTTAATAGATAATCTGTCGTTCTGATCTCCCTGGGGCTTGTTTATCTAATTTCCTACATGGCCCTTTGGTGGAAGTGGTAGGGACGTATACATTGCAGGTGGCTGGTGACTTTTTCAGTCTTGTACTCAGGAAGCAAGCTAATACACCAAGATAGAATAATGTGAGAAGAAAGCTAGAATGGTGTGAATTGGCTTCTGTGGATTTTCCTAAGGTGGAGGCCAATACTGAAAAATAACTTGCACACACGCAGTGATTTTAACACCTCTGTGTCCCTCTGATCTAAGAGTGACGGAGGTGTGATGTGGGATATAAATGGATAAAAAACACACTGATACTCGCCTAGGTAAAAAAAATTAGAAAGGAGAAATGTCTTGTACTGAACATAATTTAAGAAGTGGAGAATATTTGCAGGTTATTTTTCACCCATCAAGCCAATTACATTGTAATATTTTTTCTGTTTAAATGTCGTAACAGCTATATATACTCATGAAACCTAGCTGATGTTAATTAGAGCTGAAAATGACTTTTTTTCAAATGTGCACATTAGTTGGATAAATGAAAATTCCTGCAAGAAAATGGACATGAAAACATTTCTGATAATACATATTTTAAAAAGGTTTAAAAATAATGAGAACTGTAAGCAAAGTAACCTAAATAACACTGACAGATTAGTCTCTTTGGTGTGTGGAGAGGAGATAAACAGAGCACAACAGAACAGGATCTATCAAATGAGCCATTATCTGGTATGTCACGCGGAGGAAGGACTCACCATCAATACATATTGATTTCAGAAATATATCAGCGAAAGAATTGTTTAACAAACACAAGAAGGTGTTGCTGTGTGATGCAGGGAGCATCATACTGTACAGCCTCAGTTCAAGTAGAGACAAAATACAGGATAACTAAGTTAAGACTAGAACACGAAGACTATAGACTTTAGTTGAGATAATGTATGATCCCTATGTAGCTATTTATAAAATAGTGAAAGATGTGCATGTGTATGCACATCAGATGCCTGTCACTGCCTCAGACAAAGAAAGCAGTCGGTACATCACTTAAAGCCCCTGAATCAAAAAGAGATAATAGGGCGTGTTTGTGTGCTCTGCTTCTATCATTTCTTCTCCTGCCCCATGGAGGCAACGAGACTGGATCCCTGTCTCCCAGAGCCATAGTGTGATACCCGACTGTGCGAGCATTTACACAGGGAAAATGTGTTCATGAGAGACTAAAGTCATTTAATTAAAACTCAAGATAAGTACACAGTCGGTCCCCCATCTGCCTCAATAGGGAGAATTAAGCTTCATAAAACATGCCATTGTCTACGGCACAATTATTATCAACTCTTTGTTTGCGGAGGCCCTCATACGTCTGTACATGTGTGTGTATGTTTCAATACACATCCAGTCATCCTCCTCATCATATATTCAAAAGATGTGCATGTGTATGCAGGCGTGTTTGCACAACAGATGCCTATGAGAGGCCCCCACGATAAGATGAAGGCAAGACCATTGGGACAGAAGAACCCTGAAAAACGACAGCAAGGAACAAACAGATGAGTGTGGCACGGAGGTGTAGGGAGGAAGGCGATGGGTGGAGGGATGGAGGGATGAGCGTGGAAGAAAGACAATCTGGGAAGGTAAATATTTACCTATTCATCTGTCGGAAAGAGACCATGCTACCCATCTGGGCTGCAGCGCAGCGCTGTGTGTGTGTGTGTGTGTTCTCTGAAATGGTAATGTGTGGCACAGTGGGGCCGCTGCAGCGTAGGAGTCGGACAGTGAAGAGAAAGAGAGAGAGACGAAGTAAGGAGGAGAGAGAGATGAAGAGATGTAGATGGGGAGGCAGTGTGCTGATGGGAGGGTTGTTGTCAAATATATATAGTTTGGAAAGCTGCTGTCTTGAGGAAACACTAAATCAAATTTGCATGTGAGCTGACGGCTCAACTAGAGTGTGTGTGTGTGTGTGTGTGCATGTGTGTGTGTGCATGTGTGTGTGTGTGAGAGAGAGAGAGAAAGAAAGAGAGAGACAGATAACAGGGTTGATGTGAAATTCTATAAGGAATGAGGTTTGTCGAAACATATTTTAAAATGATGTTAGAATAAATCAATGCTTATGCGAGAATGAAAAGGGAAGTTTACTTTTAAGAGACATCTTTCCAGTCCAGTTATTATAAACAACAGGCAAAACCTTTTTAAACAAATTTTAAAATCTATATGTCAACCCATCCATTTACCAGAAATCATGACATTTCCAGATGGACTGATCGCATTCTTCTTGAAATCTTGAGATTTCCTACAAGCTGTTGTGAAATCTCCCAAAAAGATCCACTTGAATACAGAGAATACAGCAGGACCATTTCTGAAATTCTCACAGCCAGCGAGTGGGTGAATCGATGACGTTTCTGACACGCAATAGATGGAAATCAAATATATCAGGATCAAGAAGAGAGGCCATACACGTAGAAGATTTCAACTCAGAAAGACAATGAGATGGGGCGCCCTTAGCTCAGTTGGTAGGGCGTCCCCCCCATGGGCCTAGGCCAGCAGCGGACCCGGGTTTGATTCCAGCTCGCGGTCGTTCTCTGAATGTCACTCCCCTCTCTGCCCCATTTCAACTCTGTCTCTCTACACTATCAATAAAGCATAAAAATGCCAAAAATAATTCTTTAAAAAAAAGAAAGACAATGAGATTTGAGGAGTTTTGACAAAAGGGGCTGATGTTGGCTGATTCAGCTGCTGAATTTTCTCCGCCGCTGCAATAAAAATCCTTCTCCTAATTTTTTTTTTTTTTTTTTTTTACGTAGCTCCTTTTAGAAAATATACAGCGCGTAACGTCAATTGCGCAGCACGCGGCACATCGTCACGTAACCAACATCAAAGAAGAGGCTACCCTACACGGATGCAAAGTTACATTGATTCCAGCAGGAGCGAGTGAAGCGGAAGATCGAAGAAAGAAGGAAAGAGAGAGACAGACAGAGAGAGAGAGAAAGTAAGTTGCTAAAATGTGTCGCTACATGACCACCAGTGTTAAAAACCCTCTGAGCCCAATCATTTTATTGTATCTATAAACCGCAACCTCCGTGCCGTTTTTCCTCTAGTATTGTGTGTGTGCGTGTAGGCCTATGTGTGTGTGTGGGTGTTGTCGCTCTTTTTGGGATCACTCATAGCCTTTACAGGAGCTTATATCCAGTCAGGAATTTATAGCCTAGGTATTTTCGGGAACTTTGAAAAATGAATCCATACTGTTAGATCCGATGTTGTTCTTTATTGCCATATAAAATCCGTTTTCATCGCGTATTTTAGTTAGGGATTTATGCTAATCGCCTGTAAGCATGTGGTCATTAGCATAAATGCAGGGAAAAAACCTAAGGACTTCTTAAAAGATCATGAATAGTTTCTATTATGTATAACTTATATTTATTTTATAATTTTCTCATCACTTTTTGACGCCCAAGACTAAGAAGAAGTGTTTTAAGCAATAACAAGCTTAATCAATTTGCCTTTTTTGTGTCATATCAATAAATAATTGTGAGATATTATTTGCTTTTCTTTTTTTACTGTCTAATTGATAATTTCCTACATTCAAACGACATCACTGCAGCACACATATTCTGATAGTCCAGGTTGTGACCCAAATAAATGATAGCTTGACAGCTATGCATTATAAGGGTGATGAATGCAATCTTAATAAGAGAATAAATCCAGGCGAACCAAAACATCTCAAAAATGGCTTCAAAAACAGGCTACAGGGAGAGCATCTGGCGACTTGTTTGAGAGTCAGCATCAATGGCCCCCCCACCACCAAATTCCCCTACAGAAGAGCACTGGAGCTCTTCTTTAAAAAGCCCAGGAGAATTAAATGCTCCCAGGCTGGATGTAGCCTTTGTGGATGAGCAAAAACTACACAGTTCTCCGTCTGTTGTCCTCTTTTGTTGTCTTCTTCTGTTGCCATAAATCGTCAACTTGATCTGCATGTTAGGCAAGTTTGTTCGATAAAAGTACAAATTATTTAATTAAATAAATGTAAAAGGTGACACGTTTGAATTGATTTTGTCATCTGTCTTTATCAGATACACTGATAAGGAAGGGCAGCTGTTTAGCCAGTTCTTGGACCTGATTATATTTGCGTTGTGGCATTTTTTGTTTAAATATTACTATACAAAAATATAAAAATCTGTAAATGAAGACACAAAAGGCAAAGTTACAACACCAATAATCCCATCTACAGTAATACACAGGACTGTTTGAATAGGATTTAAGTGCATATTCTCCTCTCAAAGTGCACCAGATTCATGCATTCCAATGTAAAGGGTACAAAAAATGTTCATGCCACTGGACCCCCCTAGAGGGCTCGGGGACCACACCACCGCTGCTGAAAAAAATCCTGCGGGAAACACTGGTTGGTGCCGATGAGCTGTAAACAAAAACAGCTGATTTCCATAGTATAATTTAAACGTCATGTCCCCTCTTGCACACTCAACCCAGACGCCACCATTCACCTAAATGTTCCACATGCACAACAATGCTCCTGTTGTTGCGAGTGCGTCTGACCAGGACAATCCCCTGCTGCTACTTCATATGGAAATAAAAAAGGCAAACTCAAGGAAATGTCTGGACCCAATTTTCCAGACATTTTAGAGTCCATGTCTGAAAATAGCTTCAGTCATTTCTGAAACAAAAGCTACTCGCCAGGCAAACACGCACTAAAATCACCTTTTCAAATGATCAAAACATTTCCCTCTGTGAGTTATTCGGCAGCAGTGTTTTTTGCAAAGGTTATAGTATATTTCTACAAACTGCTGCCAATGTGTTGACTGTTACTGGGTCACACTTAAAAAAAACATACTCATTTGAACAGTGAAGTTGGCTTCAAAAATCTGAAAACATCTGCACAACAGATATCTTGCAAAATGAACTTGACTCCTAGGAGCCCGTGCTAAAAGAAAAATCTGCCATCACATCCAGTCATTCCTCTCAAATGATTCCTTTCCCTGCACGCAGCCACACATCCGCGCACTTTGAAAGGTCATGCGTATCTTCGTTTGCAGTGATTGCCTGAGATTAAACGTCTTTTGAAGATGCAATCAAACCCTCAGGAACACAGAGTTGTCACATTCTTAACGCTCATCATCCCCGCTGCTGGAAATACCTTTAATGGAAAAATCTCAGTGATGTTCAATAAACAGCTGTTATTTACATTGTGATATCCAGGTCAGCTCACTCTCGGCGTCTTGATTCGTTTTAGTGTTGCTTGTTTTCCACTTTAGCTCGCTCTGAGGTTTGATTTTTTTTACAACACCCTATTATTCACTTCTTTGTTTTATCATAGCTCTGAGGCTGCTATACATGTATGCATGGCATATATTATCGTGTAAACTAACTAAATGAAAAACATTGTATGCACATAGTATTTCATACATAATAGAAAACAAATCTTTTCCAAAAGGAGGATCAGGAGGAACCATAGGCAGAGAACAGGGGACACTTGTGAGGAGTGAGAGTAATCACTCAGATACTTAAGTGTTTAACGGTGGCAGCTGGAGGTAATGGCACTGTCATGTAGCAGCTCAATTTACAGGGACAGAGGCAGGGAAAGTGGTCGGCTTGGTTATCACTCACTTTCCTCACCCACTTCCACCATCAGGGATGAAGGAGGGTACTGTCAGGACTGGTTTGAGGAGGTGCCAGGTGACTGGTCAGATAACGGGAGGATATAAAGAGATTTAAGCTCAAACAGCCAAACAATGGCTGCCATTTTGGCTCGAATGCAAACCTCAATGACTGTAAATTGACTCGCGACACTGGAAAGACAGCTGGCGGCAGCAAAAAAAAAACATTTAACATCTGACAACTGAGTTGGACGGACGTAATGATGACATCTAATCCAGTTTGTTTGTTTGTCTGTGTGCATGGATGCTCCGGGTGAAAAGTTACACGAATTTGACTTCTTTGCAGAGACCTTCATGAAACCAAATTCTACACTCAGATCATGAAAATTGTCATGTTTAAATCTTTTGAGAAAATAAAGATTGGTGGTAGTTAGGGATGGGCATTCGATTAAATTGTCCTAATCGATTGTCGGGAGAATAAACGATTGATTTTTGATAAATAATTAATATTTTTATATTACGATTCACTATTCATAGGCTATATTAAAATGCAGTAACAATAGAAAAAACACAGCGTGTTTCCTCCATGAGATCTTTATTACAAGATGAACAACTCTTGTGGCAGTTAAACTTGAAAATATGCAGTGCTGTACTCTTAAGCCCCGATGAGGGAGCAGCAGCTAGCCACTGAGAGCTAGCTGGATTTGACGGTTCTCGACCTCACAGTCCGGTTGTTGTCACGTCCTCACTCCCGGAACCCCTAACCCAGACCCGGGTCTGTCCGGGTTCCCTTCCCCGTGGACTGAGGGTCCGTGTGCGGACATGAAGCCGAGCAGCGGAGGCTAGCTACGGGCTTCTTCCTCCAGCTAACATCCTCACTGTGCTGCGTTCAGGGCAACTCAGATATTCCGACCTCCTGCCACATAACGAAATCCAGTTTTTTCGTCGATGAAAACAAATTCTTAAAAATCAATAGTCGATTAATTATGCCCATCAATAGTGGTAGTACACATTTCACAAATGCTGTTTTTAGGCATGACCTTCGGAGGATGTCCGGAGAAGTGGCTCACACATACACAACGCAGTGGAAGATTCTCTGCTCAGACGTGTTTACAATATGGGAATCTTTGCAGCGTTCAGGTGATGGGTGGTGCAGCATTGACACCTACATTGACTCATTTCACGCAAAGCTCTCTTGAGTCTTCTGAGTTCATAACACCACGTTTTCATACAGGGTGATATGTGTTTTCTTTTTGTTTTGTTCATTTTGCATCTGTCCAGGTTCGAAACGTCATCAACTCACACACTTCCTTTTAGTGAATCCTGCGGAGAATCTCCTGCTGTTTTCTCACATCTGCTCCTTCAGAGTGTCTCACCCGGATGTTCACACAAACAGCCTGTCAGGAGAATGTCCGGTGGTTCTCTGTAGTTCAGTGTATGACTGACAGCACCTACAGTTTCATGATCATGAGCACATATGTTCCATGAGTTTCAACTACGGCTTGGATAAATGAAGAACAGCTGAAAGTATGAATAAATGCATCGAGTATGTGAGACAAGCTTGCAGATCCATTCTGGCATTTTGCTGTAGAATAACTCAATGATTGAAAGATGCAAAATAAGACAATCCGATGGCAGTGTGCCTGAGAGTGAAGAGGTGACAGACAAATGATCGGTTAAGAGAAGGAAGGAGACAGGTGATGGCTTCAGCTGGCCTGCGAGGAGCTGTCAAACTGTCGGTAAGACTCTCTCAACCTGAATCTTTCGCTTATTCTTGCTAGAAATCCTTGATTTCTCTCAGTCTATCTTCTGGGTTTAGAAAGTGAATGATGGAAGTACTTTTAAAACCCCACACATTCAAGAATGTGCGAGCAGACGCTGCTACGTTACATGAGGATTCTTGAGTTAAGAACGGTCTCACATGCTTTGTGATCTCTGTATTTTCATTCTGGGACAACACTAGAGGAGCTGTGCAGGATTCACAGATCAAAAAGACTCCCTTGGTATCTTACACTGTCTATTATGCCGCCCTTCAGTAGAGCTGCTGACTGAAACAGGCGATATTAGCTCAAATCTCCTTAAGATGGCTCTTTAAAAGACACATTTTTTTCGGGTTAGACACACATTCAAAATTGCACTGAGGAAATGAAAAATCCATCCACACATTTCCATATATTTTAATATAAATAGCAAATGTATAAAAATGGGAAGTTGGAAATATCTTGACATATATAAATGACACCTGACATTTTGCTCAGGTGCCTCCCATTTCCCTTGATAGTTTTTGTAATGCTTCTGGACCTGCATCAGAGTCAACTGACATGAGTTGGAAAGGCACACGACTGCTAAATAAGGTCAACCAGCTGACTACACACATCATAGCAAAACCAAAGCCATGAGGTCAAAGGAACTGACTACAGAGATCAGACAGGATTGTGTTGAGGTGCAGATCTGCAGAAGGCTACAAAAATATTTCTGCTGTGTTTACGGTTCCAAAGAGCCACAGGCTACAACATAACAAGCGTGAAAATGCACTGAAGGGTTCTGAATAGAACTTTAACATGTTGTTAAGTGAATAGCAAGTCATTCGTCTGGAAAACTGAGATGCAAAATAACCTCTGTCTTTCAGTGTAGCAGGTCATTTGCAAAGATGGAGGTGGCTGCTCCGGAATGAATGGAGAGCCAAGTAAATAATGATCCCACTGGAGTCATCAGTAAACTTTATCATTTAATGAAACTGCTCGAACACACCGGAGCAGAACTGCAGTTCAATTTAACACGCGCAGTAACACACGCACATGCACACGCACACACACATACGTACTTCATTAGCCTTGGAGAAGGGTAAGGAGAACACACACATACACATTTCATTAGTCTGAGAGAGGAGTAATAAGAGCACCGACACGCAAAACCACCCACTCTCATACACACACGCACACACACACACATGCATGCAAAGGCGTGACACTCGTGACTGTCTAGCCAGGCGTTAAAAGGACCGCCTCTTTACATTTTATTTCAATTTATCCAACCTTCATTGATATACCCAAAGCATATGATTCATCATTCCATCCTGATACGCTATATTGACCTGCACCCGCACTATGGATAACATTAAAGCACCGGGTAAATGCTGGTCATAAAGAGCCTCTGAATCAAATGCATGGTGGGAATTCTCTATGGAGCTAATTATTCACAGCTACAAGTTACAAATATTGTTAATAACATGCTGAAACAAGTCTCTTTTTGTAGAGAGCGAGATGGAAGGTCTTCTAGGATCACAATAGTGCAGGGTCTATTGTACACCTGCCTGTTTGGATGGTGCAGAGTGAAATTAGAGAACTTTGCTTTCATCCTACCTGGTTTATCTGTAGTGAAGCTGTTCAACCGTACTCGCACCTATTTTATACTGAATGCGTTTCATTTCATGCTTCATATTATTCACTTGTATTTAATGTGTCACTCGCCCAAATCGCACCAAATTTGACATTGCACTATCCAGATATGCTTCCCACATACAGACAGACATTTGGAATTAGTAGTAAGGTGAAAATGGGCTATTTAATCATCTCTGTTTGCAGGCCAGCTTACATGAAGAAACTGCTTCTCCAGCTGATAGAGGAATTAGGTTTGCTCACAGGTTAGCAGGGCACCAATTCAAGTGTGGCCAATCTGAGCCAAGCAGACACATGTTAACCCTAACTGAGAGTAGATCCCAGTTAGGCCTAGTGAATTAACTCAAAAGCATGAAACTTTGAGAGCAGTAGCAACAGAAAACAGGGGGTGACCACTCCTGAGAAACACTTGATTGATGCTGAAGTTGGTTGTTCTCTCTTAGACAAGTAATTAACTGACTAATTGCTTTTAACTAACTAATGATTTTATGAATCATTAAGCATCATATGGGCTTTTCTTGAGAGTGAGAAAGAAGCTTTCAGGGAGAAACTAGTTAATTCCTCTATTAATGTGTGATTTTCAGTAAAGCGAGCAGCCTTCTCATTCCCACCTCTTTGAAGGCCTTTTTTACTGTCAACAATATTCCTTGAAAGATTATGTGCAAACACACCTATTAAAAGCAACAACATTTCCTCTCACATTCTAACTGCCTCGGGTTACGTAGCTTCATATAATAACTGAAACAGTGGATAACCTGAGAAGGTTCCCGGTAAGAGTGTGTCCCTTAGGGTTTAATAGCTCAACACTGCTAAACATTACTTAACCTTCGAGCTTAATATTTAGGCGGCAAGTTTCCCTCCCTGTGGACTGTTTACAGTTAACAGGAATTTAAAAACGCACACACAAACACGTCAGGGTGAACACAGCAAGGCTCGCTGCTAGGGAAAACCCACTGGAGGCTGAAATAACTGTAGCATGATGGCAAATTCAAAAACTCTCCCTCGCTTTCTCAAACACACACACACACACGCAAAGGCTAAACTAATCCCATGCAAACATATTATACTCCATCAACTGTGAGTGAAACTGTGTGGTAGAAAATAATCTCTCAAAGGCGGTTGAGTCAAAGGGAAATACGATATGAGGGAGGGAGGGAAAGAGAGAGAGAAAGAGAGGGAGATAGAGACCAAAAAAAGGTGAGTCAGACAGTGACTGTGCTGATAGATGGGCCCGAGTATCAGTTGACCTTGTGTGTTAGCTTATGTGTGATCACTGGGAGGGTGCGAGCACATGCAAAGTTAGCACTTCGCTGCCTTGTTACTTTACTTTCCATTATGTTTGGGGAGAGGTTGTTTACATGTTCACATTGAACTGTCACGCTACGTATCATGCAGTGACGCGTCCCTGTGTAAAAAATGCAGGTGTTAGCAGTCTGAGACTATGCTCACTGTGTGTGGGAGAGGTTGTTTTCAGATGAGAAATATTTATTCTGTATGGGGCCAAATTGAATTTATGATTCATAAATAATAATAACAAAAGAACCTTGACATGAGGTTGTGTAACAGCAGTTTTAAACTCAAGAGCAGAACAATCTTACCCAACAACACGAGAACGAACAGGCTGTCCTGAGCTCAGTTTGTACTTGGCGTATATTGTCTAGTGGGAAACCACTCAGTGTGCTTTCCCATGCTAGTGTACTAATACGATTAGTTTGAGGTGATTAAGAGAAAACAAATACCTCAAAATCTTTTATTCAATTAAAGACAACGTATTAATGAGGAAAGTGTTGTTATTCAAACATTACCTCAGTCTTTCAGGGAAACAGATAAGATTGAGGCTCATGAGTCAAACCCACAGTAAAGTAGCCACTGACTAAAACAACTTAATTATAAACTACAGTTGGTTAGTTAAGGATAATATAAGCATTGACTCATCACTTCTGTGATGTGTCACAAATGTTGTCTAAAACCTGCTATAAAATAAACTGATCACGGATAAGAAAGATGGGTCAAGATCATTAGAGTGATGTAATTCAAAGGAAACAGAACACCTTGTGCTTTCTGAATTGTTCTGACAAGCCTTGCATGAAGGTCGAGCTGTTTTGTCACCTGCTCTTTGTGAACACAGCGTTTCACTTCTGCTTGGACATGTTGTACAGATTCAGACACACTAACCTAATGCTCCTGCAAATGTTTCTCTGATCTTTTCTTTCTATACTATAGGCAGGAAGGATAAACACTGGGGTCTGAGAGGACTAATGTTAAATTAACACAACTTAATGAAGGAAAACCTAACTCCTGTAATTATCACAAATCTGTATTTGTCCTGTTCTGGCTTGTGGGGAGGAAATAAGGAATAATCCAGAGGAGGTATCAATAAGTCAAACTGCCAGGAGTCATTACCCTCAAAGTGCTTCTCTCTGTCTACAGTGCATGCACACAGACACCCACACGCTCTCACACAGACATCTCAGTTTCAGCCTGTTGTGAAGTCAATGAGTCATTCTCTGCTTCTTTCCTGTTGTTTAAGCGGAGCCAGTTCACAGCACTAGACACACTGACACACACAGACAGGTATGTAGGCAGGAAAGCCCCCTCCCTCTATCTCTCCTTCCTGGATTAAATCACCTATACAGAGAGACCTAGTCAACATAAACCAATAGCCTTAAGGATTAAAGCAGATCCCCATATGTATGTGTGATGTTCCTATAAATCAATGGTTAAATATATACATTATATATGTAAGGGTAGATAAATGTGTGGGCCGATTAATAGGCAGGAAGATAGGTAAGAAGGTAGGTAGGTAGATACGTTTCTGGATGTTTATTTTCAGGCTGGACTGTTGGTGACCATGTTGGCTGCAGCCTCCCAAGGATACAGTGGGTAAGTAGCAGTCCGTAGGTAGGCAAGTAATAGCAGTTAGATATGTAGGTGGGGAGGATTCTGAATAAATATATTTAATGAAGGGTGGTGGCTTTACTGTTGGTGACTACATTGGGCGTCCATAAGGATAGAGAGATTTATTCTGAGACACGTGTCAGTAAATATGGTGGCCTTGAGTTTAACAAATTTACATCTGCGGTAGCATCACTGGATTCAAGCTTATTCACAAGCTCCCACGTCCAAATCTGCTTGGCCATTGGTTCAAAATGTGAATGAGAAAACCTGTGTACATAAATGCCGCTGCTGAATGGTGACTTTCCAACATAGAAGCGTGTTTGTGCATGAGATGTTACTGTGCCTGCGATGACTAAAAACATGTTGTTGTACATGTCCTCCCATTGTATCTATGTGGTTGAGTAAAGGCTTTCACTAAAAGACTGAGTGTCAAAACGCACAGGAAGACCTTCACTGCTTCATTGACTTAACTCGCTGAATCATCAGCTGGAGAGAAAGGAGAAGCAGAAGGAGGGTGGAAATGTTGACAGGTCGCGCCAGTGTGGCAGGTTATCGCGGTAAACCTGTCTTGCTTACTGCTCTTTTCCCGCCTCTCTTCTTTCCCTCGCTTGTCTTTACCCCCTCTCCCAGACACACAAGCGCACACACATACACCAGCCTTCAGGGAACTGCCGCCCCACCTCCTATTCGGGTGAAACATTAGTCCTGGCCGATACCTTAAACCTCGAAGTGTGCGTGAACTAATGAAGGTATGTCTTCAGCAGGAGACTGAGCGAAACACTGACTCCACACTGTGTGTCCTGCTGTAACCCATGTCACTCCGCGTGACTATTACAGATGACTAACACACACACACCCACACACCAACACCAACAAACGCATACACATACACACACCCACACCAACACACACACACACCCACACGCACGTCCTGGGGCCATGCTGTTTGGAGAGTAACAGTCGATACACTCATAAGAGGCTGAGACAGACAGAAAGCTTATCACCAGGACACTATATCAACAGTCACAGAGTCACTCTGCCGCCACTGCACCACACTACCAACACTTTACGGTGCCTGAAATACTGAGGGAGCTTAAGCAATCCAGTCATACCTGTTGTAAGATAACATTTTAAAACATTTTCCAATTGTTACTTTTTCAGGATCGAGTCTCTGTGAACCCTGTGAATCAACACGAGTTGAGTTCATTTTTTAGAGATCATTCAAAGGAAGCATTATAAGGTTACAATTACTTTGATAAAAGTCATTGCACACTGACAGGCTGCAAATATGAAGTTATGCTAAATCAAGCATGTGTATGGTTTTCATGGTCATAACAGAATGATAACCTTTGAGTAATGCGACCTGAATATAATTATTATTCATTTAATCAAAAATATCATGCTCCTTCATTATCTTTATGAGTGTGGAAAACACATACAGTGGATAAATTATAGTGTATTCTACTTTATCTTATTGCTACATGGATGTTCATAAATCCTAATGCAGCTGAAAACCAAGTCACTAGTCACATCCTGTTTAAACAGCACATCAGGGAAATTGATTAAAGCATTTGGCATGTTGGCAGTGACATGTAATAACAACCACAAGGTCGAGAGCCACATTTGACCCCTGTGATTTGTGAATGTAAGGTACGAAAATCAGCTCAATCAATCACCAGCGGTGCTGGACCAGCTGTATATTTAAAAACTTGCAAAGTGATAAAATGTTCTTTTCTCTTTGTACATAACAGTTGATGTTAAATCTGGACTAATAATTTGCTGAAAAGTCCAGAGACCACCCGGAGACTCTGCTGCCTTTTGTGTTACGCATTGATGAATTCATGAGAAAATTCATCCTTGGGCAAAGAGAAAAGAGACAGTATTCACATCACAGCTCCTTCTCCCACGTTTCTCTGTGGCAATTAAGACAATATGAAACAAATTGTCAAATAATTGAGAATTTGTGAAATGAAAACCAGGTGCAGCTGTGAGAATGTTTTTGTTTGCTAAACAGGGATAAACAGAGTGAAATTCTAAAAGAGGACAGGAAAAAAGATTGACGAGGATAGAAGGTGTGTTATAGGTCGGAGTGATTTCATACAAAGCAGCATGTGAGGGGAACACCAACCGTGAAAGCATATCAGAATATTTAATTTGAATATCTTAATGGCCTAATCCAGAGACGCACTGGTAAATAGGATAAAATGGTAACCATATGCTCAGATGGAGATTAACTGTGGAGTCCGAGGTTAACACAAGTCAGGTTGTAGGTCAAGGGGTCACTGTATCAGTCAGCTGATGGGATCACACATATGAATCACCTGTTGACCCTTGAAATCCTCATTCATGTGGGACCGCGACTGTAAACATCTGAAAACTTTGCTGAATGCTTTCCTTCTTTTTTCTTTTAATAATATGGAAATTGGAATACAAATAAGCATACACACAGCTCAGATGAAAGTGAGTGTGTATCCTACAGAGTAGGACATCTATGGCCTGAGATTGAAAGAATTTTCAGAGGTCAGGAACATGAGGGAAACCACAGAGGGTCTAAAGGCCCGCTCAGCGCCTGGCCCTCCCCCATCATCTACCCCTCTCTGGTAACACGAAGGCTTACTCCCCCTCCTCCTCTTTATGAACCCTTAAGTTCAACATTAATATTGCCAGAATCTGCTCCTCCGCGCGCGCACACACACACACACACACACACGCACACACGCACGCACGCACGCACGCACGCACGCACGCACGCATGCACACACACGCACACACACACACACACGCACACACACACAACCAATCCCCAACCCACAGAACCATTCTTTTCCAGGCGTTTCATCTTTGGCCCCTGTGGTTCAAACACAGTTAATCCTATAGAGTAGTTGTGGGGAAATCAGCCCTTATATTACGGCAAACTATGAAACAACTGTGGAAAATCCTCTGACCACATTCGCTCGCACTGTAACAGCCTTATTCCACCATAACAGGATTTCCTCCATACATCATTACATAAAGACTGTACTTCATTATTTGATTTTAATTGATAGAAGCCGGGAGAAAAGATGTGAAAAAATATGGTCTGTGTTGGCAGACGAGGACAAATTAACCATTTTATTGAAATAATTATGTGACTGATTGTTAGAATTATGCACGGCATGAAACAATCGGTTATAACAAGTTGGGGAAATTAGTTATTATATCATTCAAAGGAAAGTATATTTAATGCAGCTTTTCTCTGTGGATATGGAAGACTTCAGAAGCTCTGTATCAAAGGCTCAAGTGTGAAATTAGGCAAACATATTTAAGAGAACAATCCAATCTGATTTTGTATTTAAACTATGACAAAAACCTGGAAGAATCAACTAATATATGGCAACAATTAAACATACAATTTGCACCTTTGGCCACAGGGGGCTCTCAATCAAATAATAATAAATAATACAATTTCTGGTATGATGACCTTGTGAGGCAGCGGGGGATCATGGGAGTTGTTGTCTTCACCATCATCGCCAATGAAAATCTACCTGACATGAACATTCATTGCAAACAGCAATGTATAATCGTGATCCTTCGAGGGTCACCAATAACGACAGTGGCTAACATGCTATCAGGCTAGCATTGTGTTCCTTCATCAACGAGTATGAGGAGTAAAAGGCGACAGAATAAACAGTTCTGTTACTATGAATAATATTGTTGATTTCTTTAGTTTTGAACATTGTTGAAAAGATTTTAGATAATGTACAAAGGTCATCAAAATATATAACCATAACCTAGGTGTAGTCGATTTAAAAATAATTGCAAACTGCAAATTACCTTCCTATTGACCTACGTTGAATTTAATCATACCATGAGTGTTTTGTGCTTCAGTGGGGTTTCATTGTTCTCTAGCTCGTCCAAGGAGGGAAAAAAAAAATCTGTCTTAAATAATGACTACAACGTAGAAACACAATTGATTTTCCTCTACCAGTCGGCCTACACATGCTTCAATAAGGGTCAGCGAAGCCCTGATTTACCATTAGATTTGATAAGTGTGAATGAGCTTTCAGTGACAGGAGATTTGCGCAGTCAACCATCAAGAGACCTTTAAACTTGATACGTGTTTAACTGTGGAACAAATCAAATTGTTCGAAAGAGCTGGTGTATGTTCATGAATGTAGAAATTACTTTCCTCCCCCCCTTCTCTCCCCAGAGTGCAGCGTTTGGTTTGTTTCTGGAGAAATTGCAAATATATACTTAATTATTGCAACTTAGATTTGTATTGCACTGCAGGAGAATTGCAGTGTTGTGCTAGAGAACACCAGGGGGATTTTTTTTTTAAACAGCAATCTCTTCCAGTTGTTAAGACTGGACATTTAAAGCTTTGATTTTTGTGAACACAACACTTACTGCTTCATGATTGTTACCTGTCAAACAAAACAACTACTTTATCTCAGGCAGACTACAGTGGAAGGCTCTGTCCACACTAATACATTTTCCTCCTTTTCGAGCCTCTAAACCCAAGAACTGGCTGCATTTTAGTTTAAAATCTCTCAAAGCTGTGTTGCAGCTGGGGTTGAGGTTTAGAGCTCTTACAAGGAGCTATTAGTTTTTGTTGACTTTGGCACCTCCGTGGACAATAGCGCCAGTGTTTCCACTCTCACCTGTCGATAAACCTTAGTCCAGAGAGTATGTGCATTTGCTTTGGAGGTAGTGAAAGAAAGATTCATGCAGCGAGTTCACAAACCAAGAAAACACCGACGAAGATGTCATGAAAGTTTTTCTGTGATAAAAGCCGACGTCGGTGTCGAGGTGCTGTGTCGAGGTGACTGAGTTCATATGTCACTTCCTGCCTCTGTCTGCTGCACACGGCTTCTTCACCTCTCGCCTGAATAATGATGAGGAATTGATGCTGTTGTGAACGCCTCTGTGCAGATAACCTCCAGCTGTGTTGTGCATGTGTGAAAGGCAAACTCTGGATTTACCAGTAGGTCTGAAAACGACATTAAAGATGATTCCTGGGCGCACGCACCAAAGCTTGAGAAGGGAGAGGGGTTGCAAAGACAAAAACACAAAAAACATATTCATATAAAATTTAAGATACATAGAATTTGAATCCATTTGTCAGTAGTAACAATCTTCTAACAATATTGTAACTGATTTAACAAAAAACATGAAGTATTAAATACACGTATACAGGTAGCCTGAAGTATCCCCAGTCATAAACTCACCTACTGAGGACCAGCAGGAACTAATGGTTCACTCTACTGCTTTTTAGAGGGCATTTTAAATGTCACGACCATTCTTTGAACGATAATGTTGCCAAGAGTCACCAATAATTTCTTATCTTGTCCAGAACTTTACCAAAAATATATTTTCCACATCAACCTGACTTGTTTATGTCCTATACTTTCAGAGATAATTACAGGGCTTCTGAGTCTATTTCTTGACCAGGTGACTTTACTCACTCAACAGTGGTGGTGTCAGTTTGCACAGAGATGCAAAGACGAACGGACAAAGAAACACTTGAAACCAATTATCTGTCTGCAGAAAACAGAATCTAAGTTCAGAGAATGGGGTTCAAGATTGTCAGCAGAGAGGGATGTCGAGGAGGGAGGTCCGGTGTGTTTGCTTTTCTGTGTCCTAGTTTTCTCTGATAAGGGAGGGCAGAGGTGTTTGACCCCTGGTGACCTCTTCAGTGCTGGTGGCATTAAATGGTTCGGATCGAGAAATACATTTGTCTCCTGCTGTGTGTGTCAGTCAGATAAGCACTGACCTCACACATACCTACACAAGGTTCCTGCCTGTCTCAACACTTCAGGTGAACTTTATGTGGCTACATGAAAGACCAACATTGATAGTCACCTGCGTGGCTGACTCACTACCGCACAATGACAGCGCTTCATTTTGCACTTTGAGTTATTCAGTTTGAAATGCCGCGGCTTTGTAATAACTTTATGACTCTTACACCTGCACACAAACCACACAGAGAGTATGTTGGGAGGCTTTTTGAAATAGAAAACTTAAAAAAATTAAAAGGTTTAAGTTCTATAAAAATAGACTAAGAATATGTAGTTCAGAGAAGTGTACAAATAACTGAACATATGTAAAATGCTTTCACGATAATAGTAATAATAATAATGAGTATGTATATCTGCATATATCTTCTTTGAGGAAAGCAATGAAACAATTAATATTTTTTAATTAATATTTCGTTTTTCAAATTAAGCTAACTTATGATATCATGTGTAATGTTGTTCCTCCATAAGCTGTTGAGTCTTAGTAGGTCCAATTAAAAGGTCGGGGTCTAAGTGTCTTGTTAAGAAAGAATCAAAGGGTAATTGTAGAGGAAGTTGGAAAAAATACTAATTGACCTCTAAAGGCTACTACAGTAACACACACGACCACACACCAAGTATCTTACTCTATCTTTATCTCTCTTCTCATCTGAAAGATAAACATCTCAGGACATAGCTGCTTTAAAAAGGCCCCTCAACAAAAAGAAGACAGTTTGTTTACATTTCACACATAGACACTGCAGCAGAGCCCTACTCATTCCAGCACCCAGCCAAGCTCACTCATACACTGGTTGTGTTTTTTGGCATGTCCGAAAGCCCTGGACTCGCTCCCAGACTTCAAACTACGCCCCAGCCATGAGAGCAGCAGCCAAATGGATGAGGCCACTGGATGTGTACTGGTATTGATTTCACACAACTAGCATCACACATGTGTGTGTTTAAGTAGCAGTAGCCAGAAACGGAGTAATGCACACATGCACAAACACACATAACACACAAAAGGGTAGCCAGACAGTTTATGTAAACAAGATCTTATGACACTATACCCTGCATGTGATTAGCTTGTGTGTGTGTGTGTATGGGTCTGTGTATGGGTCTGTGCATGTGAGTGTGTGTGTGTGCGTGCGTGAGTCTTCCATGACCATTTACCACAGTGCGTTAAGATTTTTGCCGGACCAATGTCATTGAGTTTAAATTTCAATTGAACACTAAAAAAACAACTGGAGACATGGAGAGAGACCTCTACTCCACACTGAACAATGAGTGTACGTACACACACGCACAAACAAACACACACACACAGCAGAGAGATAAGCATCTGAGTCAGTGTTAAAGCAAACACTGCAGCATCACTCCTCAACCCAAGGCCCCTTCAAAGGGAACTTAAAAGGGAGGATTTGAAGAAATGGTGAAGCCTCAACTATAGAAGACTAATAAAGACCACACACTGTGCCAAGTCTAGAAGTTTCCAATGGCAAATTGTCACAGGGACATCAATATATAAAGATATAGATATATATATATATATATCTATATAAAGACCAACAGGAAGACTCAAAACATTAAAAAATGACTGATTCTGGAAGAATGTGCTGTGCTGTGGATAGAGATCAGAGCCTATTAGTAAATTGTGTCCGCTCTGACAACACAAAAGTAGCATTAAGCTTTTAAGGAGAAGAACATTTATCTATAGGCACCCGTGAATGAATGAGAAGAAAACTTTGGCTCATTGTGAAGTGGCCTACTATAAATCACAATCTTAATCCAATTGAAACTATGGAAAAAGCTAACAGAATAATGGAAAAGAGCCGACAATGCAACTGTAAAACCTGAAAAACCCGGAGCAGTGTGCTCTGGGTGGAACTTCCAGTAGGAGAAGTGTACGATGCATTAAGAGCTTCAGTGGCTGGTGCTTAGATTGGGTTTCTAAACAGAGCCAGGATGACAAATAAAATGAGGTGAGTGAGAAGTGAGAAGTTAAAAGAGAGAGAGGTGGTTGGATAGAATGACGGACATGTTAAGTGTTAACTTAGTGCTGAAACAAGTCGAAGATAGTTTAAGTCATATTTAGTAAACTTCCTTCTTTTTGGTATTGGTTCAATTTCCATTCAATTGGTTAGATGGTAACCTAGTTACATTTTTAATCAATAGAAAAAAAAAATGGTCCTATTTTTAGTTAAGACCAATAGTGCACATTTTATTTGTTTGTCCAGAAATCAAAGCACAGAAGGACAGAAAGAGATTTTTCAACGTATTAGAAGGAAAAAAACTGACCCATATAAAGCAGTTGCACAAAATCTATTGATTGCTGCAGAACATGCATCTCATCTGCTAAGAGTAAACCAAGTTAACAGAATTACTTCTCTGTACCATCTAAAGACATGTATGTACACATGGGAACCAAACCAACATAACTCTTCAGAGAAAAGTCTTCCCATGTTCAGCTGCATTGCTTTGCACTGAGTAAAGTACACACTCATGATCATCTGGATCAGGATGGAAGATAATCCTTCATGTAATAGATTTCATTTCATACAAATAAGAGGTTATCATGTGGAAAAAGCAATAACATGCTTAAATGTACTGTACCATCGCATACATAAACATCTTTCTGATCAATCACATAATAATATGTGGAGATGGCAGGCAGAAATGTGACCCAAACCCATTTTCATTGGAATCCCTTCATTGCGCATTATCGTAGAATCAATTCTATATTTATCCACAATCTCAGACATGTACTGCCATAAGTAATCATACTCAAATTGCGATGACAGATTATCCTTCATAAAGTAAAAGATTACGATTGCATCGTTTCTCATATTTTGCAAGGGGTCAGAGGTCAAATCATGCATTATGTGCATGTTTTAGAATCGTGGATTTTAATGGAGGGGGCGGGGGTATATTTAATCCATGTCAGGACTGCACATGTTTAGATTTAAAATCCATGTATGTTGTTCACTGCGCATAGTTTGAGGAAGATGGATTAATCATGAAGAGATTCTTTGCTCGGAACGCTATGACTTGTCTATACCTTTACATGGAAAATAGTTGGTGGCAACTATACTGATGATTAAAATCTCAACTGTATATATATGTTTGTATATCATATTTGAGTTGCAAATGTTTAAATGTCTGACTAATGTCATGTTTATCAAAAATTCTGCCTCCGAAGTCGGGCAACATCCAACTTAAAGGAGTCAATATGAGGAGCTTCAGCAAAAATATTATCAAACAGTCCGGATAGATACACAGTTACTCCAGAAAGTATTCACATACTTCACTTTTTGCACTTCACCATCAAAGATTTGACTGTAAATGGATAAAATTGCCCTTTGGCTCATCGGTCTACACCCAATGAGCCACAAAACACAAATACAAATGTTTTGTTTGTATTTCCCTTGTCTGCAGAAGCATTTAGATTCTTAATCCAGACAGTTTGGTAGCTGTTACAGCTTTGAGTCTTCTCTACAAGCTTTGCTCACCTTTGGGCAGTTTATCCCATTCTTCTTGGCAGATGCCCTCAGGCTCGGTCGAAATGGATCTGGAGTGTCTGTGAACTGCCAACTGAAATATTGCCAAATAGGCTGCTATGCTTCACGTTAACACCAAATCCTCTGCCTCATAGGTCTAGTCTCCCCTCATCATTATAAAACTCTGCTACTATGTGATGTGACTCTGCTACTGCGCTGAGCAATCAGACTATTGATAACTACTTTTTACAAATTCAAGATTTTTAAATTTGAGAAGTGTGGGCATCACTGCAGACAAAAATTTACAAAACAGGTTTTTTGTCTTGAAAAAAATAAAATCTTCTGTAACACCATGTAACACCCATTACACAGACTACTACAACAACGCATCCACGACATGACATCTCAACTGACAACCTCTGGCTTGCTGTAGTTTAATTTAGAACTTAAAGTATTCTAGTCTCCAGAGTATTTTTCCATTTCAAATGAGTAAAATCTTATTCCGTTGTAGAGCCCAGCACAGCTTATCGATCTTTATTATACTGAGCGGGGAAGTGAGAGCCAATCACAAGTGGTTGAGGCACATGTGAAGACGCATGCTAATGGGTGGTGTGAACAGACATACTCACATACAATAATTACCGAGGCCACTTTTCTCCTGGGAACTGTCCAAGCTTTAGAAAATGTCTACCGAAGGTTGCATGGACTTTGTGCTTTAGTTTTAGTCCTGACTGCAGTTTGGTAAGTCGCACTTGTAGAAGGACTAAGATGTGGGACCTTATCGAAAAACCAGTAGGTGGATTTCTAACCTATATATAATCAATTCAGTTTTCCATATGTGGACTCCATTCAACTTCATCGAAAGGACGATGAAAGCAAACACATAGTACACGACCAGAGTTTACAGTGCTACACAGCAAGGGGTTTGAATACTCTTTTCTATGTCGGGTTTCAGTTTTTTCTAATAAAACGGTTTCCCCTCGAATATTTGTAATTCATTATTATAGGCTGGGTGTATGTTTATGGACAAACAGGGCAATTGTATCTATTTTAAATTACTGTACAATTCAATCAGGGAAGGAGTGGAGCCCAAGTCAGTCTCGTCCAACCACTTTTTGTAAAACATGATGAGTCAGAGGGAGAGACTCAAAACCTTTAACTAACAAGCGTATAATGAGGGTGGGTTCGTGTCCTCGTGACACTAACATGCAACAGACTCCAGATTCTGCGATGAGACCACATCCAGCCTTACCTCTCTTTGAGGAAGTCCACTACTCTTTTGAAGTCGTCGACGCAATACTCCCTCTTCATGTCCATCAGTACGCTGTCTGAGGCCGACTGCACGGGAATATGAAGGAAGGCATAGACACGCGGATGATTCAATATCTTAGCCATCTCCTAATGAGACACAAAGAGAGGGAGAGATGGAGAGAGGAAGAAAAAGGGTTAGAATGTCTTATATGGACAAAGTCTTTTGACCAAACACAACACTCACTTGAGTAAAGTCTGTTATTGTGTTACCGTCACTTAATAACTACTCTTACAATTAGCGTTACAATTACCAAATAGTCTAACAATTACTGTGGGTATACTTAGGATAAAATAACAGACCTTCTTAATAAGTGGTGTAGCCATTGGAGTCATGTGTTTGAGGCCAAAACTCTAACTTTCCAATTATTCAATCATAAGGTTAGTCAATGCAAATGGCTCTTATGATTGATAGCCGTCAGCTTTGAATGAACTGAAGGTTCCATTAACATTCCTACCTCTCTCTGTGCTCTTTACACTTAAGACCTTCCACGATACACTGCCTCTCTTTTACATCTATTTCTCTTTTTTTAAATATCAGAAAAATAAAAGCAAAGCAGCTCAGGCAATTCAGCGCGGACCCGTAATACTGGATTTCTACAGAGTCAAGGCTGCTTCAGTAGGAGTCCTTTGTGTCTAAAAAGAAGTAAAGAGCTTTTACAGAGGCACGCAGGTTCACAGCTCAGATCAAAATTATGAGGGTTAAATACACTGTATCCACTGAGTGTATAATTATTTCAGGCTAGTAGCTTTCTGTTGAAGGATTTGATGAATGGGGAAATTACACAGTGGCCATAATGCTGCCAGTTTCTATTGTACAGAAGACTGAAAGTAGCTTGTAAGTTTGTAAGTTGGTAACTCACGCTGTGAGTTAAAAACATGTGAAACTTTACTGTTGGAGATATATTAACTTCAGGAGAAAGGCCACCGCCGGATATTCATAAAACAAGGATGTTCAGTGGATTCCAGCAGATGTGATAAATATATTTTCATATATATTTAATGAGCTCTATCTAATCAAATTGATATCAGAGATTTACATCAACAGTAATATATACCCTTAAGTCAATGTATATCTCCTGCAGAAAAAAAAACTGGTTAAAATAGGATTTTTAGGAAGCAACACTGAACTTTGAGTTGTCTCCTTTTGGTCTTTTCCTTTCCCACTTTTACCAGAAACAACTGCAGCAGTGACATTCTGTCTTTTTAATCAAACACATTAATCATAGAGCTGGCAGGTTTTTTGTCTTTCTTTCATTCTCACTTTAATTTCCTCAGGAAAAGATGTGGAGAGAGTACAGATGTCAGATTTTTCTGATGGACATAATCAGGACGCTATCATTACCATGCTAATCACCCCGAGAAGGAGAGAAAGCAAAAGAGAGGGGAGGAAGAAATGATTTAATGATTTCCTACAAGAATGAGCTGATTGCAGTCCGTCTTCTCAATTAAGATCTATTGTGGAATGTTCTATACTTCATACAGAGACACAAAAGCATATGAGTGCATGCACGCACACACACATACACCCACTCAGACAGAGACACACACACACACAGACACAGCTCAGTTGCAGCACCACAGGGGGGTGACCACTGGAAGCCCCAAATTAGGAAGATTTAATTTGGTCGGAAAATGGAGCTTGATTGGTGACGGAAATCAGCCTGATACGTGTGTGTGTGTGTGTGTGTGTGTGTGTGTGTGTGTGTGTGTGTGTGTGTGTGTGTGTGTGTGTGTGTGTGAGAAAGAGCGAGAGAGAGAGAGAGAGAGAGAGAGAGAAAAAGAAACAGGTTCATGTTTTGTAAAAGTTATTACTCTGATCATTTATTCAACTTGTCTCAGCACTAGTGCAGTGCCTATCTTCTTGACCTGTGGTGATGCTTGTTGCAGCTTTCTATTCTGACACTGTCAACAGGACCTGCAGTAATTGAGCTGGTGCAGGTGAAGGCCGGCACCAGCTCAATTACTGCCGCAAAAACACCTGTTCACCTGTTTATTCAATGCTCCACTCAGGAAACAGAAGCAAGAACTGAAAAAGTTGCAGAGCACTGGTCTTCTGCTTATTCACAATTGTGAACCTAATTAGAATCAACAACCATTTGACTGCAATTCATCAAAGTTAAAGAAATGAAGAACCACCACCTCCCTAGTCAGCAGTTGATCAGATAACTTATATATGATTAAAACACATTATTATAGATGGTAATGATCGGTGTTATTTTCCTTATTTATAGATACTTTCTCTGTATGTGCCTTTTCAAAGAATTTTTAAGTGAAACTCACTGCAAGTCCTCGAGTGAACAAGTATTTAAGTGAGTAAGTAGAGTGTCGTTAACAACATGCTCATTTGCTTCAAGCAGAGAGAAATGACAGGGTCTTCAAAATAAAGTCCTTTCAAAGTGACCAGTCACTTTATAAAGAAACAGGTAATACATTTTCAAGGTAAAGATTTATTACTGTACATGTGTGTCTGAGTATGTGTGTGTTTCCATTTGTGTGTGTGTGTGTGTGTTGAAAATGATGAACAAAGAGTGTTAAATGATTCTCCAGTGTCATTGGGTCCACAGACAATAACTACACCCCACTGACCACAATCTATCCCACCGATCATGTGTGTAAGTGTGTGTGTGGGCATGCATAAAGCCCATGCATGTGTTTTGCGAGGGAGAATGGGGTCTCAGCAGATGGCACGGTAGTTTGAGTATCACAACACTGCTGATGACAACTGGGGATTAATCTATTAGGGGAGGACTTTTCATTCGCACCAGCCATTTGTCATGTGTGTGCGTCTGTCTGAGAGTGTGTCCCGTCCTCCAATGATTAAACAGCACACTGATATGAATCTCTCTTGTTACCGATCCCTGCGGAGTTGAGGCCTTTTGCATGTTTGTCTGCCGCTGACAGACAGTTTAGTGAGTCTGAAGAGAAGATGATGCTGTGGTGACGAAGATATGGCTCAGCGATGCCCAGTGGCAAATTAAAGTGCTGCTTTTATGTCCTTTCACTCCTGTGTGAACCATCCGTCTCAGAGCAAGAGGCTTAAACGGCCAAATAAGAATTTGTGCAAGTGTTTTATCTCGTACTTATTTTTTCATACTTTGTTTTGCTTTTGTATTTATCCGTCCCGACAGTGCTTACAGCAGTGTAATATTCTCGCTCACTCTCCGTGCCACTCTCTCGCTCCCCCCTCTGGGCCTATGTCTCCCGCATTCACACAAACAGACACACAACCCTTTCATCTCCACTTGATCAGCTCAGATAGACACATAAACCCGAAACATAACTGGCTTAACTCAAAGGATCTGATATCCAGGCCTGACAATCAGATAGGACTGAAAAGAACATATATGGGGGGAAAAAGGAGAGAGGAAGTATATAAATGGTGGTTTGGCTCCGAGCAGCCTCAATGAGGGAAGACTTTCACACTTTCACACCAACTCCCCCTTCCTCACAAAGACAACAAGTGTGAGTCACTGTGAGCCCAGTCCTGAAAATTAATTTGGGATATTGTGAAAGAATTTTGCCCCGGCTCTTTCTTTGTTGCACCACCTGGTCATCCGTCCCTTTGAGCTTGTTTTTGGAAAAGAGAAACTTGATTCTTTGAGTGAGTTTCACAGGCTCCTTGAACTCTCGTTACAAGTTGATTCTGAACATTTTTGTGTGAAACTGATAGACATATAACTGATGATTTGTTTTGATCAAATTGTTGCTGTTTTGCATTTCTAAAAACGGCAAATCACTTATCAAAGATAAAACAAACTCTAACTGTCTCCAAACAATGAGGTCTGGACATTTTCTGGAATTTGCCTTTTCTCACAAGTAAAAACGGAACAGAAGATTTTCCAGGGGAGGCGCTTTGAAAAACATTTCTGGAACACTAATATGACAGATGAAGCATTAGTGGAGGATAAAGGAGGCAGGACATGACGTATAAATGATGCTGTGGAAATCACGTTGTTGTTTACAGCTCATCAACATCGGCCCATCATCACCAAAAGCTCTTGTATCTTGTCTTTCAAAGGTGAAATCCTTGTATGCATATTCTATGTGTATGGCAGCTCTTAATCATCCTTAGATATTTGTATTTTTTCAGCTCTATGTCCACTCGCACAGCTCTGAGTTATTTGAAAATTTTCCTGCTGTATTCACACAATGGCTCACTCTGTCATTTTCCAGACATTTAACGTACGGTACCTGGAAGGAAAGCTGTGGAAAATGTCCGGAGTAACTGACTTGGAGATTTGCGTTTTCAAATACAGCCCTAGATATGCACAGGAAAATGTCAGGAGGATCTACAAAGCAATATGTGTCTGAGTAATACACGTTGGGAATACATGTTTTACTTACAATTTGCAACTTCATGTTAATGCATGCCATACATTAATTTATATTAGCTAGATAAACAAAACTTTAATCGAATTGCTAGAAGTGTACTGTGTAGAATTAGCATATGGCACACGTATTATCATAATCATATTAAGCATTGGAGTAAGGACACATTGGTGACTTTAATTTAACGGCACAGAAAAAAGCAGCTGGATTCCCCAAAGTACCAACACACAGACAGGAAGGGTTAGAGTCTGGTTCAAGTGAATTTACTGAAGCAAACACAGAGTAAGTATCACCCTGACTGCATCCACACAAACCCACACATATCAGAGAATGAGCAGAGTTCACCCAGGGGAGTCTGCAGAGGGAGAGATCCTACAAGCCGTTCCCAGGGTAGTATGTCAGGTCCCCATGTGTGTGCACTGGCGCACACGCAAACACGCAGTCGGTGGGAGCAACATTCAGCAGCAGCCAGAGAACGTGAGCTCCCCACGGTACTAAACATTTCAAACACTCAAGGCACCAGATTTTCCCTGGAGGGCAAACCCGGCCTGAAGCACCTCACACAGAGCACATGTACTGTACGGTTAAAGGGAAATTAAGTGTATGTAGCAACCTATTGTGCTGTGTGAATCGTTTGACTGTTAAGACTGTCACTTGACTGCGTTGTGGCATTTTCCTCGTTATAATGACTGAACTGAAAATACACCCCAATGCATTATACAACTAAAAGGATTGTTTTCTGCAGGAAACTGAAGCTAGTTCAGCTCATTCTTTTGCATTATTCTTTTCACCTTTAATAAACTCAGGAATAAAGCACAATATAAAAGCCCAATCAAAGATCACTGCCAGAATTTCCAATTGCAAATGGGCAGCTACCCTTTAAATCTCCATTGTTCAAAAGTCAAAATGCAACACAATGATTCAGAAAAAAACTAATTCACTGCATTAAGTCAGGAGCCATGATTTAGAGCCACATCAGAATAGCTTCAGCGTGAGCATTCATTTGGTGCCCGGTCCCTCACACAATGCTACATTAGGCCTCTAATGTGAAGAGGCTCCCCAAGGCTTCATTAAAATGAAAAAGGTCTGAGAGGGTGTGTCCAAGTGTGTGTGCCCGCACAGCTGTGCATGTGTTCTCATCTGAGTGTGAAGGTGAGGGATCTGTGCGGATATGTGTGTGTGTGTGTCTGTTAGTGTGTGTGAGTCTGTGTGTGTATGTGTAATTATGTGTGTGAATGTGAATGTCCTGGGTATGAAAAATATCAGCCGATTCAGAAGATGGAGTTTTCACTTCATTATGGGTATTTGGTAGTTTGTCAACCTTTCCAAGGCCCAGTGGGGCTGCAGGGAACTGTGGATGAATGTAAATAGACAAATAAATAGTGATTTAATAGTTAAATTACAGGTTATGTTTTGTCCCATGTCCCCTCACTTACTGCCAGCACAGCCATTAGGGACAATTTGTGGTTCAGTATCTTGCCCAAGGACAATCAGGCACATAGAATGGGGGAGAATGGGATCGAACTGCAGCCCCTATAGTGGACGACCCGCTCGCTCTACAGCAATTCATGTTTTCTCAAAATGTACGGTTAAGACATGTTGTTTACAGCTGGATGCAAACCAACTCTCCAAAACAAAAGATCTGTTTACAGTTTTGAATTCTAGTTGTAAAAACCTTGATTGAATTAAAGTGGAGTGAGACTTAAAGTGAAATAACTTGTTTCGTGATGTGACAGTCATCGCAGCACTGTTACACAGAGCTGACTGTGTAGGTGTGAATGACATATCTGATGTCTCTCTGCTATAACTGAGATCAGCTCTGAGGGAGGAGGTTTAATAGACAACTGCTATTTCATTCATCTCTGCCTGACTGACTCCTACTTTCACACCTCATTTACTGAGTCAGCTACCATGCCACACTCATCCGCATACACAGGCTCGCACAAGCGCCTGCACTGGAATCTATGCCCACGCACACCTTATATAATCAGCTGACCTACTGACAGCCACTTAGTTATTTATTAACAGGCGGATGGACACGCAGAAAGTCAGCTACAAAAAAATTGCAGTATTAAGGGTAAGGATGATGAGGATAAAATGTCAGGGAGGTGAGGAACAAAGTCGGCACATTGTTACATGCAGCCACTCAAACAGGAACCAGCGAAGGCACAATGTAATCAACAAAAATGTCAGCGACAAGTGGCCCATGAGAGGCGATTTGGGCCTTTAACTGCTCCAATCAGCAAATGGTGCTGTGAAGCTGTCTGCATCCGTCGGGGGGGAACAGGCGCTACAAAGGAAGAAATTGCGTGTTCTTGTGTGACAGAGGGAGATGGAGACAGACAGTGATTTCAGTGAGTACGTGTGAGAGAGAATCATCTTTTAGGGGGAAGTGGAGAAGTTCCATGACCTTTTCAGCTTCAATTAAAGCCATTTGGTATGATGCTGTTATATAAGCAGCAGGGTCCTTCAAAGGAAAAGACAGAGGGATACAATTTGGCCTTTACAGAAGATGAAGGCTAAATCTATTTCCCGAGATTTGGCTTTCATCATCACCCTGCCCCTCGTATTGACGTGATTACAACCATCATGAGAAAAAATTGGAGAAAAAATAGCGGAAGTAAAGTAAAGGATGAGTAGGTAGGAGGGGGAAAAAGTTGTGACATGCATGTGTTTATTCATATATAAATGTGTGTGTGTGTGTGTGTGTGTGTGTGTGTGTGTGCTTGTCACTTAAGACGTGGAGGAGACGTGTGCATCTCATCCATTATGTCATCATTTTCAAGACATGTGACATTGTGACACTGTCGCTGAAGTACTTGCAGGCCAAACACTTATGTGTTACTGCTCCTTTTTCAGACAATGGCTGACGATCTAACCGCCGGGAGCGATATTAAAACAATTATAGCAGAGCTTCATTGGATAACAAAAAAAAAAAATTGTTATAAAATTGGCAGTGATGTATAATAAAAAACAAATGTTTAAACTGTCAGATGTTTTTAATTACATGTCTCTACCTGCTCTTAAGAAAACCCTCAGGTTTTAGGTTGTTGCTTTTAAACTACACTTTTAGAGTCTGTTGGTATACAACATCTTAGGTGTTAATGGGTTAAAACTGGCTAAAAGAATGTTAAGGAACAACTGGTAAAAAGCTAACCAAGAAACAATTATACAATCGTTTAATTTTTTTCTGGCGAGTTTTTATGTTGGGCCATATAACAACGGTCAGAGTAAGATTAAAAAAAGAGGGAAATTAGGGAGGAGGGGAGGGAAGACGTGAAGAGGGGCTCATAGGGAAGCAGAGAAAGGGTAAATGGAGCACAGGAGCAACAAAAGACAATGATAAGTTAAAGACGAGCACTCTTATCTTTCCTTATGTAGGTTAATTGACTGAGGATTCAGACCTAAAAGATATAATTCAATTCAAAGTATGGACGTTAACAATGAAAAGACCAGTAGCATATGAAATGTTTCTTAACACACACACACAGAACAAGCCAGTGTGGCGTCCTAGTATATTTCTAATTATCAGTTAATTGTTATTCCCTATCATTAGGAGGGTGGGTTTTTAATTGTAATGTAGCCAAGCAGAAAGCCTACCTATACATGTGGGGGACAATTAGCCACCTCCATTAACCCCTGGTTAATTACAACCTCCATTGCTGCTTCCCACAGCACTTTCTCACTCCTTTTTACCCCTCATCTCTATCCCCGGGCCTTCAGCCCCCTTTTTCCTCATTTGTACCCTAATTTCATCTGAGATCTACAGTCGTCCTTGATTGTTTGATTCAGAGGTGTATCTGTTGTGAACAAAAAAAAAGTTTTCTAGGTTGTCATTACCCTACTTCAGTCCGCCAATATCTTCCATTTCCTTCCTCTATACTTCCACATTATTGTCCTCAGGGATGAGTCTTTCAGTATCATATCTTTTAAAACAAATTAAAAAAAGTAAGAACATTTTTATTAAATCAGAATAGTCCCTCACTCATGTCTCCATCATATTAACCTTAAGTCTGTCCATTTACGTTTTACATTTCTTGAACTGTTCCTTCTTTATTCATCCTCTGAAGTTGCCTCCTCACATGCACAGTGCACAGCTTTGAGTGTACAGCTGTCAGTAAAGTCAAATTAAAAAAGTAGCGGCATTTTTGGCAATGTCCTGGGTTAGGACAAACACAAATAATAGTTTTTTGAGTTCTTGATAATCTCCATTAGCTGAACGAAGAAGTACATTTATTGCAGAAATAGTGTAAAGTATAAGTTTATCACAGTAGGAAGTGTGCCACACTGGTTAATTTGGGATCATTATTCACTTGGTTTCCCTTTGCAAGTTTGCATCCACTCATCCTAAAGACGTCCTTTCGATTATAGGGAAATCTAAACTGTTAAACTGACTTCCTCTGCAGTTTCTAGGACGAGCCCCCTATTTCACGTTGAAATGCTCTTAAAATACAAAATTCCCTCTTTTGTTCTCCAAGCCCCACATTCCCTAAAAATACAATCATTTTAGAGCATTCACACAAAAAACACAAATTGCATAACTGCAGGGAGGAAACTCTTTTCTTAGTACTAGCTGAATCCCGCTGTCTTGATTTATTAATATTTCACAAAAATTACATTTTGACTGACCACAAATCTAAAACTTGTTAATTTGTCTTTATTTACCCACATAATTAGCCACAGAATGTGAACAAATAAAGGACAATTCTCAACAGATTACTCCTCCAAAAAATCCTTCTTCCATTTAGCTCCTATCCACTCTAACTTGGTTTATTGTCTAAAAGCAGGGGCGAGATGCTTCTATTGTGCCCCGGTGTTGGGAAATGGCGATAACACGGTACTATGTTGTTACTCGAACACTTTCAGAAACAAAGATTGTTTTAAAATTAAGATAGATTGACAGAGAAGAGAAGGCAATAAGATTCAAATGATAGAATGGGCACGTGTGACGGACGGGGCAGACATGCAACAACAGACAGAGTGGGGGACTGAGAGCCATAGAAGGGATAACAATGTCCATTGTTCCATTAGGGAGGACATTAATGACTGATAAAATGAGGTTGCTAAAGAGGACACAATGGTCCTTAATTGACTCATTACGGAAAAGAGGAGAATGGACTGCACTAATGAATGGACTGTGAGCTCTGCAGCTTAACTGCTTGGTAAGCAAAACAGAAAGGCATTCAGTTTATTAAATCTAATAGAATGATTTTATTTGCTCACTGAAAGGGATAGCACAAGAGATTATACAGACAAAAACAAAACAGAGGCAAACAGAAAAACTCTGGTTTAATTTAAGTAATTTAGTTTTGTAAATCACTGATGCATGATTATGTTTAGTGTTACTTCAGAGATAAAAAATAAAGTGTGTGTGTGTGTGTGTGTGTGTGTGTGTGTGTGTGTGTGTGTGTGTGTGTGTGTGAGTGCGTGTGTGTGTGAGTGCGTGTGTGTGTGTGTGTGTGGATACTGTACATACCTCTAGGTGTTCCAGGATATAGGGTGGGTTAGTCATACCCAGCCTCAGCATGGCTCCTTCAGGAATCTCTTCCACCAGTCTCCACAGCAACGTGGGCAGATCTGTTCCTATGTCTCGACCATAAGCTCCTGTGTCTTCACTGGTCAACCAGATCTCACACACTCCCTCTGCAAAACAACAAAGATAAACCAGGTTTAATAACTTATCCAAATGATTTTTGTTATCGTCATGGCTCTTAAGAGTTATAGTCTATTGTTTTGGTGCCAGTACACTGCAGCTTTGCAACTATCAGTGAATTTTGTGACAGAAGTTAACTATTTAAATGAAATGTGTAATACCTTAAAAAGTTCAACCTGCTAGACCCCTTTTACTTCTACATACCTATCTACAAGAAGTTTTCTTATTTTGGTTTTCTTTAACATATACTGTATCTTGCTGCGGAATTGCAATGTACAAAACATGCTCGGGGCCACAATGGGACCGTGGTTGTTCTGTGTTTTATGAGGGGCTGCCCTGGAGCAATGTGAAAACTTAGCTCTATATACATACATTACATAGCATTGTATGTGTAGTATAACTATTATATAGAACTTTCAATGCGAAAGAGGACCTTTTTAACTTTGATTATGCAGCCACTGTTACAATTCAGGGAAAACTCACATTTACATCCCATTGACTGGATTCAACCTAAGCACCTCATACACTGTTGGTAGTGAATGCAACCTGGGGGAGTTACTGCCATTATGTCTAGATTTGAATGCTTATACTTTTTAAAAGGCATTCTTTTGTATCATCCCATTTAAATCCCACTTTCCCTTTCTTTTTGTATAGTTTCCTTGATGATTTACACATTATTGCTTATATATTTATAAAATATAATAATGTTTTAAACCATAAATCATAAACATATCAATATGGGGACACTTAATATGATACATTTTTCCACTTGATTGCTGAGCTCAGGTTACAAAACTACACGAGCATTACAGCAGATTCTCTCAAATATGATCTCCATAGCATGTTCTTGTTGTCACTCCCTAAATGCTCCTGGACTTTGGTGGAGCCCAGCTCATGACGGTCACTGACAAGTTTTAAAAATACCCGTCTTCTAATCATACCTTCCAGGAATGTGAAGGTCATATACAGCACGAGGGGAGGATACACTGCCTTCATGCTAAATTAAAGCAACGCTCACTGCAAGAGCTTAATGATCTAACTGTCATTTGGCTGCAGGTCTGGAAATGGCTGAGTGTCTGCTTTGGTTTAAGACACATCATATAATGAAGGCACACAGAGATACATTTGCACTTGCAAGCGTACAAGGGCAAATATGTACACACACACACAAACACACAAAGACAAAAATTCCAATTAGGCAAACACCATCTTAACTCTATGAATGACCACATGCATCTTTCTGTCTGTCTCTGCACAGCTAATGATAATGATGGTTGGTGTGTGTGTGTGTTCAAAGATGTGTATGGGCCAGATAGATTAAAGATGATGACAGTATAATTGTCCAGAGTACGAGAGTCTCCAAAGCTCATCATCATTGACATTAAGATGCGCTAATGATATCTGGAGCCGGTCATGTCCAAAAGACGCATCAATCAAATGTGATCAGATCTAAAAGAAAAACTCTATAAACACACTATATAAAAATGCATTCAGGGTAGGATGTTCATTTGTCTTGTTTTAATATTATTTAATCTTGGTCCAATACGCAATAAAAGCCTTGTTTATTATGTTTTTTATCATTTAGAAACCAATTCAATTTACTTACACAGACTATCAGTGAGAGTCTCACTGATTGCTTGATATGAACGTTTCAGAGACATATCAGTATTCACATGTATGTTTGCCAATATGTGCCACATGAAAAGCTCTATATTCCAAAATAAACCCTGCGGAAAAGATTCACATCTATTTTCTTAACTATATGTTTTATTTAGTTTAGTTGTATGTATGCTTACTTGTAAAAAAGTTAATGGTTTGAGTGTAAAATATCAAGCCTCAACTTCACTTTCGTGTCGTAACAGTTTGATAATGACGTCTTTGGAATTATTGCCAATGTACATAATTTTTTATATATTTGTATCGTCTTCTTTACCCTATTATCAGGATATGCATTGGCCCCAAAACATATTGGTATATAGATAAGAAGTACCTATACTGTTGGCCACGGAACACCTTGAATCAGGGGTTTCCACTGCAGTGGTGAAAATAGCAGCCAGCTGGTTGGGCTGCTGCCTCACACTATGTATTTAAGTTGGCAGCAAACAGGATCCCAATTACATTTTCTGACCTTAACCATTTTATTTAATTATTGTACAATTGTTTCATTTAATTTCAATTATAAAATCATCGTTTTATTTTTTTGGTAGGATTCCCTGAGTGTTCTGGGGGTGTTCAGCAGGAGCTAAATTATCCTCAGAGGTCTCTTCTTCCCCAATACAAAAACAGAATTCGTAATTAAACCTGGTAAAAGAAAAAAACACTGTAAAGGCTGTTTCATGTTAAAAAACAATGTTTCTCAGATGCTCCTTGGGGGGGAGGGGGGAAACAGAACGTCAGAATTGGCTGTTTGTTTAGCTTGTTAAGAACCAGACGTTCCAATAACGAGATTCCTTCATCTGGTAAAGTATCTTGTTATAAGGTTTTAAAAACCGATGAAGACTTGACTTGAAACATGGAAAAAATTGTTAGCTGTAAATTTTGATTCAATGCAGCCATCTTATTATCAGTATCCATCGATCGGTATTGATTGAGTGTCCTTCTTAGGAACATTAATGCCACAGTTGATTTGCAGCACTATTTTTCCCTTTGATATGTAACATTTTTTTCAGTTATTTTTAGCCTAAAGGAAGGTAGTGACAGCCCAGTCCCAGGGCAGCTAGTGTCAGCTTGTTTGGACTCAATTACACCAGTTCCTCTGCCAAGGTCTAACTCCTGCATGCATCATCTGCATCCTGACTGTTAGTATTCCTACCCCATCACACCAGCAGTGTCACATCTCTGTCCCACAAGAATGTTGGCCAGGTGATCTCTTAATACAACGTCAGACCAGCATTAAACTGGCCTAGAAGCGAAATTGAATCCTTCCAAAACAACATTTGTGAGATTCTACTCACACAATTCCACCTAGATGGCAACCTTGTGTATTGTCTGCTATGAAATAGCTCTCGTGATTACTGTGTGGATTGTGTTTTGAACATGGTGAAGGTTTGGAAAAGTCTCAGGTGTTAAGTCAAGGCCACTGTCATACATAGACGTCTCAATAAACTCAACAACCAAAAACCAGTAATTTCCCCCTTTGACGTGCTTCCCAGTCCCTTTTGTGTTGGATGTGCCAATGGTATTGTTGTTGGCGAGAGACACAGAGATGGAGGTCAATTCATCAGGAAATGTTAGCTTGTTCACTCCTTTTCTATCTATTCTTATACAAAGCGCAGCTGCTTCCTCTGGTTTTGGTATGTGTGCTGTGGAGAGAGGGTTCACGGTGAAGCAGATCTGTAATGTGTCTACTGTGTGCATGTATCAGGCATTTCAAAATGATGGCTGGGTATTGTTTGGGTTTGTACCAGCGCAGCTGCTAAATTGATAATTTTAAAATCTGCTAGAACTAAGAAACTTTTGATTGTCGATAAGAAAGGCCTTTTTTATTGCTAAGGCAAATTGTAAGTTGAAATTTAACATTAACTGCTAGTTGTTAACAGCTAACTGGGGGCTAACTTTAGGTACTAGCCATGTAGCGAGTGCGTTGCAACCAGAGAGTTAAGTGGAATGTTAACTAGGTTATGCAGTGTAATTTATGGTGCCTGTAAGCAAAGCAACAATTTCAGTTTATGGCACAGGCAATGAAATGGGTAACCGAAGTCTGCGGTCTGACTCGGTCCTATAGGTACCAGCCCTGTAGGACCCTGTGTTGACTTCAGACTCTGACGCAAAAGGTGTTAAACATAAAAACACATTATGAAAAATCACACTGGTTCATCATTACAATTATCAAGCAAAAAATAAAATATGTGTCGTTGAAACATAGGCAGGGCAGACAAGTTTCCATTCTGCTTGACCTGTCTGAATTTTATAACTAACCCTCAACCTGACCCTTTCTCTTCCACGTCCTCATGGGATGTAGTTTGATGTCAGAACAGTTGTAAACAAGGGTGAGGGGTTGGGCACTTTTCCTACAATCTATTAAAATTCACTTAACTGTGACACAGCAGTGAAAAGACAGCAAAGGGAGGAGAGAACGAAACAGAGTTGAACATAAAAAAAAAGAGGTCCTGTTTAGTTAGAGAGCAAAAAGGAAACAGCTGTGTGTACATGTAAGCTGCCTTTGTCTTCGTCCAACGATAACAGCATCAACATGCCCGCCTAATGCCATGCACATACCAAACAATCATCACTAAAACTCTGCCCTGTACTATTCCAAAAAAAGCACTATAACTGGAACTGAAGAGTTTTAAATGAGGTGGATCTTCTGGCTTTTTTGATGGATGTCTGTATATTGAATTCAGATCAATGTGTGTTTTACATGTTTTTAATGTACCAGTGTTACCACTCAGGGCATTTCAGTTTCTTGTAAATGTCCACATGTCCAAAATGGAAGAGTTCAAGGAGAGGAGGACAGGGTACACTATCTCCTATGGATGAATGTTTTTTCATCACGAGATATAAGAACTGGTTTGGTTTATACTGATTATGTAAAACAGCCCACACTAATCTTTTCGTGGTTGACATTGTCAGGACTTATCAAGTAAAAGTTGATATAGTCCAATTTTGTATTTTTTTGTAGAATCCAAAGACCTGACTTTATTCATACTAGACTCAAAAATCTAACATTTAAATTTTTTTATGAAAATGTAGGTTCTTCTTTTGATATTCAATTCAACATTCAGTTCAAGATTGCAGTATAGATATTGAAAAATATATTGCAGTATTCATTTGTTCACAATCACCAATATGAAACTGTTCCCAGGCTAAACTGCCTATAAGCTGCTGTATTGAATCTCTTCAGCATTTACTGTAGCAGACCTCTTTATACCTTCCCGATTCAAAATATGGCACCACAGAAGTACATCATTCAAAAATTATCAGAAGCAAATGCTACTGCAGCCGTTTTATAAAACCAGAATATTTTAATAAAATGTCTCAGGAAACTGGACAAAAGAACGTATATATACATATATATGAAATGTATTAAAATATTCTGGATATATAAAAATGGTTGGTTATTGTTTAATTCTAAAGATGTTCTGAAATATGTATTTGAAATTCAGAGATGCCAATACTTGTGGCCGGGACTGTATATCATTACCCTGTTTACAAATGGCCCTGTCTCTGCTCCGCCCCTGGATAAAAGGATGAGAAGAGTGGGAGGAGAAAAGAGATGAGGGCTTTGAAGCAGATGCTTTGAAGAAGTGTGACAGAACCAATTGATTCAGGTGATTGGGAGCTTTAGTAAAAGCCACTGTTGAAACGGTAAAGGGTTCTTAAACCATAAATGAGAAACACACAAGCAGCACAACCTGACCACACATATTCATGTCACGCTTATTTCTATTAGTTAGTAAATGCTGACTCTGGTCACCTCAACACTAACACATTTTAAATATAATTAATTCTGCTTTCTTCCTTACAAAATATTTAAGAAAAGCAACAACAACAATGGTATTCACCAATAATATTATATTATTATTCGAGCAGACAATTTAGCTGTGTCTCAATTTCAGGGGCCGCATTCTTCCGAGGCTACAGGGCTGGCTGACGTATCTCAACATTCATTGCACTTCAACGACAAAGTAAGGGTGCGACAAAAAAAGTGAATGTTTGAGTATCAGGCTTTAACTCTAGAACCATCCAGCTAATGATAAACATGATAAAAAACAAAACAATGAAGCCCCTATGTTTTGCGGGCCATGTGACCGCAGAAGAAAACATGGAGAAACTATGGAACATAGTATTTTCCTTAACTGTTTGCTCAATAGGTCCTCAACCAAATTACTACTCATCTCTACTTTACAAGAACATTTGACCACACTTGTGACAACGAGCAATATCATTACCAGCACACTATAATGTAAAAAAACATTTGATCAACTTGGACTCTCAGCCACTAATGTGTTTGTTTTGGTGACTGCATGTTCTGAGTCAGTTTATGTGACCAAAGCTCTGCCTTGTGTCTATTTATTCAGGGGAAGCATTTATTTTAAGGTTTTACACACAGGAGCAGTAGCTCCACTATGTTGTTACGGTATGTTTTTAGAACTGACTTGACTAAGCTCAACCAGGCTCCCAAAAAGACGGAACTATTTATACACATAAGTGCACATTAAGAACTCCATGTGTTCCCTGTGACCTAGTTATATTAATTTATTTTTAGCACGTGCCTGGTGGTAGGGGCTGCCTTTCTCGGACAGGGCTACCTAGCTTCGATAGTCCAAACATGGTCACTTGTGTTACTGCTGGAGTTCACATATTTGTATTGATCTTCTTCTGATGTATTTGTTCTTTGCAGACTCACCAATTAACATCACCTGTGAGTCTTTGTACTATGGGAGGTACCCGGAGCCCAAGCAGGACACCCACTCAGACAATCGCAAACACCACTCATGACAGATGTTGGTTGAACTGGTTCACATAAAATCTGTGCGCATTACCAGGCAAAACGGGAAATACGACCCAACTGTAAGGCAGCTTGAACACAGTGGAGCAGAAGATAGTGCAGGGTCATTGTATGTTTGTGTCCTGTATGTGGCTTTAGTACATGAATAGGAACATGACATGATGCCCCTCTATATGGATTCAGAAGGTATACTTATCTTAATCTCTTTAGCATGATATACAGTACATTTTGATTGGCTGCCACAGGCTATGATGTTTAACAGATTAGAGATTAGATGCACATAAAGATGATCCTATTAAACAGCATTAAAAAAACTATTTTCCGTAACATAAGTCAGCACAAGGCTAAGCATGTTACAGTTTATATGGAGAAAGACAAACCGGGGAAGGAAGACAGAGGAAACGATTCAATGTTTTTAGTTTTGAATCTCAATTTGAACACACACACTAACACACACCTCCCATGCATCATGGCAGCTTAATGTACACAACATGCTTAGCTATGTGTTGCTTTGTGTCATGGAAAATAAGGATTTAATGCAGCATAATAGGATCATCTTTATGTGCATATAATCTGTAATCTATTAAACATCTCCGCCCATGCCACCAATGAGGATATGCGTGACTTATGCACAGCAATAACAGTTTAAATCCATTTTAATTTGTTCGCTCTTTGACTCAGTGACTTAACCGAAATATTTGCATCCTCTTAAGGCCGTTATTCTAACTATATTCTGACTAGGTCTATATTATTCTATATTACATACATAACTTTAACAATAAAAAAAAGTTAACACAAAAGAGATATTTAAAAACAAATGTTCTAAATATACACAATCAAATAATTGTAAAAAATAATAACGGTCTCAGTAAATGCAAAAATCTGTTCTTTACGGAAATAATTTAAAACATATTTAATAATCAACAGTAAATATTAACGGTTGGGTGACTGCCATTAAATCACAAACAAATACATCAATGCATAAACCTTCTCACAAGCCAAACAAAATAGAATGTGATGCATACATTAACTGATGATTAACTAATTTGGTAAACATGACAGTGATTGAACAGACAACAAATGTAGATCTGCCCTGTAACACATAAGGTCTAAACTATGCCATTTAAATGTATGTACAGCAATTTCATGCATTCCATGGACAGCGTGCACGCGTGCACACACGCAAGCACATACACACACCATCTACAACCATGCAACAAAGTACCATTGACTGGAAGGCCTCACTGACCTTCATCCACATTAGTACCACCCCCTTCCCCCCTGATCAGCCAATCCCCTCTGGCTGTCTGCCTCCTGAGTAAACCTCCCCGCCCAAAACTCAACAGTATACAAAATTATTCTAGGTCAGATGTCAACAACAGCAACTTGAGAAAGGAAATGATAAATTTGGAGAGAGAGAGAGAGAGAAAAGTTAAGGACTTTGTGCAGAGAGGCTGCAAACAGGATGAACATTAGGGTCAATAAGAGGCATTCAGATATATTACAGTGCATGTTTAAGAAAATGATCCAGATATTGAGTCATACAGTAATTTCCTAAAAATCTGTCATTACTCATATCATCTGATGTCAAACCTTTGCCTCTTCTGTGTATTTTTTTACAAAAAAAAACATTTAAAAAATGAAAAATAATAAACACTAGATAGCAGAATAGTTTTGTTGTATTATAGCCTTCAGTTTCCGAGAGCATGTGTATTTAAAAAAAGTTAGCCACACACACACACACACACACACACACACACACACACACACACACACACACACACACACACACACACACACACACACACACACACACACACACACACACACACACACACACACACACACACACACACACACACACACACACACACACACACACGAATATCAATACAAACAAGCACACACTTTCTCACAAATTCCCACACTGTAACTCACACATAAACACAACACACAGAGTTTAATTGCAGTAATTAAGCAGCTTAATTTAGAGCAACAACTGTTGATACGGTGTGTGGGTGTCTTGGCAGGTAGCATCATCATCACGGCTTAACCCAACACACACACTTGTATATTTGCAAATATTCTCTCTCAGGCATGTTTACAGAAAAAACATGCATGTGTGCATGCACATGAATGTGTCTGTGCACATGCCCATACGTGGATGTACATGCATATGCATGGTATTAATGAACAGCCTACCCAATCCTTTAAACAACAACATGTCAGCTTTAACCTACTTTTACAGAGTTTTTGAACTACAAGCACGACCCTCTGTGATATAGAATGTCTCAATACATCAAAGCTTTGATGCGTGTGTAAGTGCATGCTCACACAATGTTTATGGAGACATAAGAAAGTGCCATAGCATATTGTATATGGGTCAAACATATTGTATGGATATATCAAAAGTAATTGGCATTGAGCCTGTTTGTGTGTATGTGCGTGTGTGTGTGTGTGTGAAGTATGTATATATAAATGTATAGGGAGTAATTGGGTGAGAGGATAAGATACAATCATGACAAGAGAAGTTATATCCCCTCTTTCATCTTTTTGTGTATTTGTATGTGAGTGAGTGTGAGTGTGTGTGTGTGTGTGTGTGTGTGTGTGTGTGTGTGTGTTTGTGTGTGTGTGTTGTCAAAGAGGAAGCATCTTGTGAATCCACCAAAGCAGAAGTACTGCTACATCTAGAAGAAAAGAGGAATCTTCAGGGACTGAGATGAGGCCTATAACTGCCCGTACAGTTGCAAGTCATTGGTAACTTCCTAGTGAACTCAGAGGAGTAATTAATAACTTATGGACAGGAAATAAGGAAAAAAACTAAAAACACAAAGAAACACGCCTGTTCACATCTTGGCCGACCTCTCTCCCAGTGCATCCTGGGCTGGACAAGAAGTTCTATAAATCTGATGTCTTTTAACTATATTCTGGTTCACCATATCAGGGTTATCTAGCTATGAATGTCCAAGCTTGCGGCCACTGTGTCGGCCTCTTAGAGTGACTCAACTATTACAGAGCAACACAGATGAGGAAACAAAGTAGTAGGACAGATAACGATTGAAGGACAGAGATGATAAATGGGATTGTGTGAGAGCTCTTCATCTGTGAGTGAGACTGTCATTATTAATGATTTGGGGAGCAATCAACAGGCCTTTGTTTATCTCCTCTCATTAAGGAATGCTCTCATTAGTGTCAGTTTAAAAGCAACAAACGCAATTAAACAGAAAAGCAAAAAGATGTGGCTGTCGCAATAGGACGAATTTACGTGTTGATAAACTGTATGTTAACATGATCCAAGGCCTGAGTTATCAAGCAAATCATCACATTTGAAAGAGGTTTTCATCTGCAAATGTTTATTCGATTAATTACTTGAAAGTTGAACTGATTATCAAAACTGTCACATATCAATCTAATGATTATTCAGATCTTTTCAGCGAAAAATCCTCCAGTGTGTTACTGGGAGTTATATCGTTGTACGAAGCATGGAGTTATCTATCAAATAGGGATTATCCAAACTGTCTCGAGATTTAACCCGATGTCAGTCTATCAAGATAATGAACATGTACTGTACGTCATTAAAAGGACATGAGTTGAGGCCAAGGGGAGGAGGAATGGCTGATGGGGAGCTTGGATTAGCGGACGGGGAGGCTAAGACACAGAGCACAGAGAGTGTCAAAGGAAGCTATAGGGGCTAGATCCCATTTCTGTATGCTTCAGAGACCTCAAGAACTGCGAGGCACCCAGGGCATCAGGGAGACACACACACGCACACGCATGCATGCACACACACTGTAGACATGTGTCTCAACACTGGCCTTACATATGGAAATGGCTTCTTATTAAAAACTCATTGAGGTGGTAATGGTTAATATCAGCTGTCAAAGAAGTCAAAGCAGTGGACACACATGCACACAAACACACACAAACACACACTTAAATGCTTGACATATATCCTCATTGACACACAATATTCAGACACATACACACACACATACGGTACTACAGTTGAGTTATTAATTAGACATAATAAGGTTTAACTCTAAACTACTTCAAGGCTGGTGACCTACTTTTGTGACATATTGTGTGTGTGTGTGTGTGTGCAGCCACTAATGTGATAAATAATAATAATATGTCTGGTCAGTATTTATGCTAATGTATTCATAACCCACTAGCCGGCATCATGTTTGTGTTTGTTAATTCACTTAGTGTGACTGTGTGTGTGTGTGTAGGTGGGTAAATGTGTGCGTGCATGCATGGATACCCAGAGCTTAAAACACACCCTGTGTGTGTCTGTGTGTTAATTAAGTTAGTGACTCTAATATTGACTGTAAAACTGTATTTAGAAATGTGCAAATGTAAAAACTTGCATGTTAACTTAGTGAGTGGATATGTAATCATAGACTTATTATGTAAATATTAATATTTATCTTTAAGTAAACAGATAAGCCTGATCCTTATACCGAATATGCAACTGTTCCGCTCAATACCTTTCAAACTCTTTCAACTCCTTTCTCACGCAACAACACTTTTATATACATACTCTATAATGACAGAGACGGCATGTGTTTAATCCATCTTCACAATGCAGAGAATACAAAAAGAGGTTCCGGGATCCGATGAAACGCTGCTCTCTACACTAGTACACTATCTCAGCTGCAAATATGCACAAATACACAGTAACTCACATTAAGTGGTATATGTTTCACTGTAAAACACCAAAACATGAACACACCCTCATCCTCTCAGACAACCTTGGAAGCCTCCTCAAGCCATGTGACATGCAGGGAACAGATATGAACAAACAGCTGTTGATGGACAAGAAGATTCTATATGCAGACGAATGAAGATGCTTCTTGACGTATCGACTCAGATAATGTACGTTCTCACCTTTATGCACAAAAAACACATTTTTAAAATGTTTATTTCCCTTAAAGATAAAACAAATACTGTCATATCTGTAGTTATTACTTTTTTCATATTTTAATATATATTTTTTAAAATAAAACAATTTCACTGTGCAGGACTCAAGCAAGAAGCAAGCACTTCAGCAAGAGGCAGAAGTAGAGACGTGTCCTAACATGTACCAGACATGTGCAGACATGTATCCAACTGCAGAACTGTGTGCATGTGAGTGTGTGCGCGCGTGTGCGTGCGTGTCATGGGTGTCAACAAGACCGTCTTGTCTTCCTTGTTCAAATTTTAACCAGGGAGTCTTTATCAATATTATACACTGAACACAGCACATATAATTAAGTATGAATATATCTGTGATTGTATTTCATTCAGTTTACAGACCCCCACTTTTTTCACATCATCTTCTAGTTCTTGTTTACTCTCCTTAAAATGTCCCTTCTCACTAACTTTCAATTGAATATTTCAGCTTTTTCTTGTTACACCTCCTCAGTTAATTATCTTCTCTGCTTTTAAAACAAAAAAAACTTTCTGACATGCTCTGCAGCCGTTTACTGGTATTTACTCTCGGGCTCTTTCAGTTTGAGGATGTCTCTGCTGTGCTTCCTCTGTGTACTGGTTCATCTGTCATGCTGCCAATGGAGAGTTGTGTAAAAACTACTTTCAAATTCTAAATCTGTTCAACAGCGTCCAAATGATACGCCACCTGCCATAGCAGCAGTTGGTAGAGAAGACAATTACTCTTAAATTAACACCAAAAAAACAGAAAGAAAATCCAAAATATACATTTCTTTCAGCTGCTACAGTTATTAATGCTGGTTTGACTATGTACTCATTCTGTGAACTTCTTATGTTACTTTGCATCAAAGCTAAACACCAGGACAGGATCTTTATAAACACAATTTCACCCTTGTGTAACATTTCTCTGCTTTGAAACATTCCACTTTCTGCTGCACTGAAAACTGCTGTTCAGAGTCAACAAGGTCCTGAAAGTGGACGTGAGGGAAATGAAAACATTTAAATAGTAACTGTATCTGTGCTTGTATTTTCAAACAAATGTAAATATATAACTGTTGTGGGAAGTAAGTCGTACAAAACATTATGTAGCTATTGGAGCTGACTTTTTTTTGCATTTAGTTTCATCTTCTACTGTAAAAGCTCTTTTTAAATTGGCTAATTCATTTTTGGATCGTGTTTTGGGCTTCTCTCTGGAGTGTTATGTTCCAAAATGAAACAATTGAGACTTTTAATGCAGAAATAACAATTAAGCTCATTAAAATACTAAATTGTTTCAGGAGGCTAATCCAAGGCTTTGACTCCAAAAAAGCTGTAATGTATTGTGAGTCTGTTCCCATCTGCAAGAAAAAGTGATGCTATTGTTCTGTGTAGTCACGTACCCTTTCAAAATGGATCATTTCCAAGCCACAACATATCCATCTCAGTTATTTTCAATTACAACTTTTCTCTACTCTCACATAAAGGAGATAATATGTGCATTTCTAAGTGCAGGTTGTTTGGCGTGTCATTATTAACGCACAGTTATTATTTTTAGCCTCACAAAGGGGTTGTTTGTTGAGGGGCAAGGCCATGTACAACCTGAAGCGCACAGAGGGAGAGTTCCAGGATTTAGAAGTAAAATTTACTCTAGGACAAATTCAGTAGTTTCCAGCATTTGCGTCTCAGTGTGTGTGTGTTTGTGTAAATAAGTGGGTGTGCAGCAGCTGCCCCCCCCCCCCCCCAGCCCTTTCATGTCACCCAACACCAGGGGCTCATGGCTGTGGCCACGGGTGGTCCACTATGTGAGAACTGGTTCCTGCAGGGGGTGTGAAGAGACCCCCTGATGCTATCAAAATATACGTATACCACACGGGGACAAACACACAAACAGGCCCAATAATGTGCACTCAAACACACACTAATACTGTGCCAAGCTGCACATTTTACTCCGAGAATGTCGCTATCTTTGTGCAAATCTTTTTGGTAAAGTGAAGGAAGTTTATTTCTGCCATTTTAAATTATATATGTCTGCCATTACTATTATCGACATACCATTTGGTGACCGAAACAAGAATGGAAAGAGATGAATTGAACAAGACAGCGAACAGATTTAAGAAATAGGACATATTTGCTCAAGCAGGTTCTGTGTGTCTAACGAAGTTATACACAAATCTCATAGTTGAGATGAAGATAAAAATCAGATAATTATATACATATATATATATTTATTTATTTGACTAGTTGCAGTGTCTTTTGTGAAAACATAAATTAACCCTTAACAGGCTGCGTCAAGGAAAAATATGTATTTGAAATTAGCTCAAACTGCTAAGTACTCGAGTAATTTGTGGTTTCTGTGAACTGATATGAAGGAGACGTGTCATGCCCTGGTGACTGTCTGTTAACCTGAGAGTATAAAAGTTAAGAAATAATAAAGTTAAGAGGAAAAAATTTGGGCAGCAGCACTGGTTTTATCACAGATGCCAACAAACCAATCAAATGAAGGTTACATTTAAACGACTTCCCCTAAAACACAAGCTTGGATTGTTTATTGGAGACAATGTGTTCAGCCCTAATAACCCCAAAAAACAGACAGTTAACTTCTCCTTAACTTGGCTTGTGTTGTTGTTATTTCACTACAATGAATGTGTGTTTCAGTGCCTAAAGTGAGACTGGCACAACAAGCAGTGCAACACAACTTAAACAGCTAACATCATGGTTAATAACTTACTACAACACATCAAGAAACATCAAGAAACAATCTCATCACACGATGGTTCATAAAAACTTAATTTACAAATGAGGAATAAATAAATGCAAACACAAATAACTGCAGGGTGAACGTTTTGTTTCTCGGTTTCTCTATTCATTCCGCTAAATGGGATATGAAACGAGCTGCTGATGGTTTATGCCTTGAGAACTTCAGGATTTAGCCTTTCATAAGCAATGTTGTTATTTATCCATCTGATCAGTGGTTCAACACCAGACAACAAACTAAGTGGGAGAGAGAAAAGAGAGAAAGAAAGACGGCCGCTGATGGACGGAGGAGTTACACACTAACACTGAGATCGCCAGGAAAAGGAAGAAACCACCGGGGAAAATAAAACTGAAAAGCTAAAAAAGAGACTGATTAAGGCAAATAGGTGATTAAGTGGGAGAGAGGAATATAGAGGAATGAAAGGCAAGGGAAATTGATCTGAAGCAAAATAGAGAGATAAGAACGTGAGAGAGATGGAATTGACTGAAAATGAACGCGCGCAGATCAAAGAAGAGGAAGCTGTAATGACTTAGGGGGAGAGGGAGAGAGGAAGAGAGAGAGAGAGAGAGAGAGAGAGAGAGAGAGAGAGAGAGAGAGAGAGAGAGAGAGAGAGAGAGAGAGAAAGAGGAGTAAGGAACTGAAAGGCAGATCCATCACAGGGAGTGAGGTGGGAGTGACGAAATGCATTCAGACAGGAAAACAGACAAACACCAGAGCAAAAGTGGGGCAGTTGCATAATTTTTTACACTGAGCAGAACCAAATCATCTTGATATCTGTTTGGCTTTTCATTTTCAGTTTGTCTTCAAATGTTCTCCATGGGCCATACGCATGGAAAACAAAGAAGCATGCTTGCCGATATATCACAATTTATTCAGTTTCCTTTCCTTCTGGCACATTTCGGTCTCCTCAGGCTTTCATTGGTTCCCCCCCCTCCACCCCCCCTCCCCCGTTTGAGTTGCCTCTCTTTACCAGGTAAATGAGATGTGTTGATCACAACATTGATGTAAGGTTCAAGTTAATTACAGGTAGAGTAACCAATTAATTGTGATGTGTGTGTTAAGTGGTTGTGCACGTGCATGCGATGTGTGTGTGTGAGTGTGTTTGAGGCTATGCGGGGCGTCACAGATAGGAGGAGGCCGGTACCTCAGGAAACCGAGTAGAGAAAATGAGTTCACCTTCTCCCTGCGTGTCAGACTATTAGCGTGGGACAAATAACAAATTAATTGTCTTTGAATCATAAGCACATGTGACGATAAGCGTGTTAAATATGTTGTCTAAGAGTTCAAGGTGACATAAAGGACGGGCTGATATAAATGTATTCAGGCCATAGTAAGATAGAAAGAAAATTAAGCTGTTTTTTTTAATTAAGATAATTGTCAATTATTTTTGTTTAGTATATATAATGCAAACTACTGTACATTTTCTAAAAAATGTTTTGACAGGTTACATAACACAGAAGTTTACTGTGGTAATATCCTATAAACACGCCTCTCTGATCAATATTTTCATATTAACAAATGGACCAACTGACTGTGTGTAATGTGGAGGTCGCTGGTATTGTAGCACAAAACTGACACATCTTTCAGTTCACTGCTTTTTGTTTTGAGACAGAACTTTACTCTCTCACTGCTTTTGTCTGGGTTGTTTGAATTGTTTTCCCTTTCTGTAAGGCATCTGTCCAGCACATGACAGAAAAACAAACAAATTAATGATGAACATAATACAATTGGTAGTTTCCTAACAGTTATATACTTCCCTTAGAAGTTGAAGGAGACACAAACAGAGCAAAAAGGAAAGTGAATATTCAACTTGATTTGCACAGGTCAGAAATAAACATAATCAATATGAATGTTGGTTTTTGAATTCTGGGTGTGCAACTGCTATCAACTGTTAAAGTAATAATGTGCTAACATTTCAGAGGTTGAAGTACTTGACTTACTTTCAATGAGTCAAGTATATACCTGATAAGGGTTAGATGGAAAATTAGGCTGCTTGACTGTGATAAATATAGATAAACAAGCTTTTGAATGAAATCTTTCTGCAGATACACGTGATACATCAGCCTTCATTTGTGGATATGTTCATTGCCATGACAAACACTGAAACAGTCAACTGTACCTTTTATCAGGTATCTTTCACTGATCGAATGCAGTCTCCCTGCTCAGAAATCCACATGACTGAAAAATGCCACATGGAAGAAACTTTAATCCCTGCAGGTATCTAAAGGGCTTTGGTTTCGTGGCACTGCCAAAAAGCTGAAAGGGTTCAAACAAGGGACTGTGTAGATTAAACGGCCCAATTAATCTTTACTTCTCCAGGCTTGCAAACTCTAAGTCTAGACTTCAAAGCAGACGCAAACTTGAGGACTTGAGCCACTTGTAGAGTTGTTTTTCTACTTACGTGTGTGTGTGTGTGTGTCTGGTGTCATGTGTGTATGTCAACCTCATGACTCACAGAGGCTTGTGGAAAAAAACCTTGCAGTGGAGTGGCGTGACGGGTAATGAACCAGGAAGCAAGGGGTTCCTTGTAAAATGACATTCAAAATGATAAACAAACACACAAAAAACTGTATAAAGATGATTTTTATCTCTGAAAAAACTAAGTGGGAATAAAACATTGTACAAGGAGTCAGATCCATGAAGAAAGAAATCGGAGGGAAGCTATGGGATATCAAATTTTTGATTATGACAAGGTTTTAGATAAGGGGGGCAGGAAGACAGGATGAAGATGAAAGGGAGAGAAAAAACTAATTGAGATTAAAAGGCAGATTAGTTTTATGGAGGAAACAATGATCACATGCAAGATCAGCATATTAAGCTATAAGGTAAAATAATCCTGACCTGATATACTGACAGAGGAAATGATGATATGCAAGTAATCATCATAACATCAGGACTGAAGTACTTTCATAAAGACATTTCTCTTCTCTTGCCCTCCAGTGGAATCTGGGTTTGGACACAAAGAAGCATCACAAGAGGACTTACAGGGGGTTTCCTAAAACACCTGTACAGTCTTTGAGAGGGCGATCATTACAAATATTCACAAGGTTATATTAACATATATCACAACAATTATTAAATTATGTCCATTAATTAAAAAAATGTTGTGACTAACAGACTAACAAAGAGGAAGTTGGTATGTAAACAGACGCGCATTCACAGCTTGGGAGAGGAAACACATACACACAATAACATAGACGGTGGCGTTTTGGGGGAGTAAACTAAAAGCAAAATGTGAGTCAGAGGACTTACAGCAGTTAAACATTTTAACAGGCACAAGCCAACTCTTGGTGTGTGTGTGCGTGTATGTGTGTGTGTGTGTGTGTGTGTGTGTGTGTGTGTGTGTGTGTGTGTGTGTGTGTGTGTGTGTTAGAGAGAGAGAGATTGTGTGCAAAGCCAGGGAGACAAAAACAAGGCCAGTGAGCCGAGCACATGGTCTGAGTCTAAATATTAGTGTCTTACTGCCACCTATTGACTAAATGTGTTACTGCCCTCCCCTCCCCCACAGTGTTGTTCAGCAGCAAAACACAGTTGTATTCTCCACCTTTATTTATGAGAGATATAGTATGAAGCGGAAATGGATGGAGGATAGAAGAAGAACATTTGTTTCCACAAAAACAACTTAATAATAAGTATTCAGAGGACCATGTATTCTTGTCTACAGCTGATTTCATTGCCTGAAACCCACTGTCTGTCTCCTCTTATTTCCCCAAAATACATGTATTGCATTTGACTTACTTCTTTCTAGTGTGTAATATATTCTACAGTGAGAAAATTCCCAAAGTCCCACATAAATCATTAATACAGATTTTAATAGCAGTTTTATGTATTTCACAGACAAATAGTGTATTATTAATGGTGTCATTATTAAATGTATGCGTAGACACACTGTCCTCAACTGTAGTAAAGACTGTGCAAGTTTTAGTGGTAGGAAAATGATGCGTTGCAACAACACACATTCAGTTATAAACAGCTGAAAAACAATACATAGAGCTATATAGAGTATATATTGCTCATCTAGCAGAATATTAATAGGACTAAGTAGTAGAGGGTAAATACTGTTGTACCACTAAAATTGGATATTTATCCAAGGTTTTATCCCATTTTGATAAAGTGTAATGAAGTTGGAGAGGTGTGGACACAAGTTCACAGAGGACGGAGCAGATGGCGTCTGCTGGACTTACACAATCACACGCGCACACACACAGACACTCTGGTGACATAATAGCGCCATGCCAGGTGTGCAGTTGGTGGCCCGCAGTCTGGCACTGGCTGTGAGTTGTGCGCGAGTGTGCGCGCGGGTTTGTGTGTATCCCGTGCTCCCTTTGTGTGAAAGGGGCCCCCTATTCACTAGCCTCCGCTGCCAGCTTGGCACTAAATCACAGGACGAGACAGTACATGCGCACGCACAGTCGCACGCACACACAAACCCACACGTGCATGCACACACACCACTCTCTGTTGTCTTTTTGTCTATCCTGTGAAGAGAATGAAAAGAGGTCAAACAGGAAGACTGAGGAGGGAAATGAGGGACGGCCGCGCTTCAGCTCAACTTAAAGAGCAAAAGACAAGGAAAACATATTTAATATGTTTGAAGGAGGTAGAGAGAAAAGAAAAGAACTGTCATCCTCTCTACACACACACACACACACACACACACACACACACACACACACACACACACACACACACACACACACACACACACACACACACACACACACACACACACACACACACACACACACACACACACACACACACACACACACACACACACACACACACACACACACACACACCTTGCCTGAAGAGATTGCCTGAGGAAATGGAGTTTGTGTGTGTTCTTCCTATCCTTGTGCATGATGTGAATAAGTGTGTATAAATCCAGACAAGCAGCATTTACCAAACAGCGAGGTGCCTGGCTCTGTATTAAACTGATTATAATGACACAACCAATGAAATATTTACACTGAGTAGACAAGAGAAGGAGAAAGAGTGAGTGTTTGTCTGATCTGACATGAGCAGTAAGAAGCAGACTGAAAGTTGGAGAGCAGAACAAATTGAACGATTTGCGACGCCGTATCGATTGTGGCTACACTGAATGGGAAAAACAACCTGTATACAACAGGATGTCAGTCACTTCATAGCAGCTTGCCACACCACTGACTGCGTATGTTATATCACCCATTCAACAAATACTGCCGGTTAAAGTACCTGTTGATGAACACATTACACTGTTGTGTGAACAAGCCAGCAAACACAGAAGAGTCACGCCAAGCTGAAATCTAACAGGCTATCAAGTGTCTTCTGTCGGATACTTGTTTCTTACAACTGTGCTCCAGCACAAGCATGTATTCAGGACAGAATATTTTCTAACAAAATAAATGACTTTCATTGAGTCAACTTTGGGTTGTCGAAGTGATAAGATCAAGTATACAGGCTTGTATACACAAAGAAGGCTGGATGAGATTATTTTATAAATATTTCTGCATTAAGCTTTGCACATGGCAGGAGATGTCAAGTTGCATTATCTGGTCGCAGAATGAGCATCAGTTGTTGTTTATTTAACAAACTCTCCAAGGGTTATTTAACAAGGGTGTGCACATCAACCTTCCTCCTCGACTGCCTCGTCAGCGGCAAACACACACATGCAGCAAAGGGAACTGGCAAAGAGAAGAAAGATATCCAATTCCAGCCCAACAAAAAAGTGAAAATCCGCAGCGTGGGATTCCTTTGGACATCGCAAAAACAAACATTGTCCTTAAGGACGAATATCCACTTGCATAAAAGGGGGACGTAAAGACAGGCTGCCAAAGGAGAAAACACATCAAACATGTTGGCCCATCTTTGGGAGCATCCGTGCAGATCAAAGAATGTGTTACGGTCATAACTTTAATCCCTAACAAAAAAAAAAAAACATGTTTCATTGTCCATCATAAAAATGCTAAATCAAACTAATTTTCCACACGATGGTTCCAGGCCACATCTGCGTTGTCTGCTGTCCGTTTGGCAGAAACACACTGACCTTGCTGTGACCCAATAAAGAAACTCAGGGGGCTGAGATAGGTGAGTGTATCTGTGAGTAACGGCTCCAGACTGGATCAGTCTGGTTGAGCTGCTGCAAAACCAACAAGAAACTGGAAACTAGTTCAATCATCATTTAGAGAACTTGTGATGAGTACTTAAAGAGTAAAAGAGTACTTTTAAAGTGAGGTATAAATACTTTTACTTAAGTAAAGGGCATAAATAATTCCAGAGTTTGTCATAATTAATTAAATCAGTTTCAGATTACAGCCGTCATAATATATAAATTGAAATACTGTGAAATTGTAATATTTCATGGGGTAGTTATCAAATCTTGATAATCTCTTAACATCGCAGCCCTACACAACCCTTACCTTTGACTGTCATATGGCATGTAACTGCAGAGCAATTATTACAGTATTAACGCTGCTCTCTTTTTTATGTTTTTTAAATCTTTATCTTTCAAGGATAATGGGTCTCACATTGTTTAAAATGTGACCTGCACCCAGATCTGTGGGGCACAGCATCTTGCTCCCCTTTATGGTTCAACCTGTATTAACCAGTGACAAATAAAGCTGTATCTGAAGCTCATTAAGAAAATCTACTTTATACAGGTTATTGCTCCTTGATGATCCAGTACTGGTGACAAACAGCATGTTTGAACTCAGCAGACGGTTTTTCGAAACACTGCCTGTGGATCATTCCTCAGTGCAGAGCAGCACATGAAGAAACTACTGTGTGGCTGAAAAGCATTAGCAAGTTATCGGACAGCCGGAGATTCAGAAAATCTATTTGGAGCTTCTCCACACGAGCTTTCCCAGAGGATAATGAATTTGACTGCCTCCATACACACACAGAGAATTTGTCAGTGTTTGCCAGCTCAGCGGTTTTCCACGGTCTTTCCAATAGTCGGCACTTTGATGGCAGTGACTCAACTATGATCAATGTGCTTCTATCAATATGAAGACTCTCTGCTCCTCTCTCTGTATCTCTATCGCCAAATCTCAATCAATAACGGACAAATTAGAGGCAGATTTTCTTTTAATCTTATAACCTCCATCTCTTTTACCTGACTGAATTCTGAACCGGTGACCTCTATACACGTTCTCATCTCTGCAGTGAAAAAACCTGATATTATCAATTGCTACCAAACACATGCACACTCTTACATCTGCTTTGACCTTGTACATCTGTCTCCTGCTCTCAATCCTGCCCCCCTTTCTCTGCTGGTTTTCACCACAAGACTCGGTTCATTTCTTCTAATCTAATATAAGGTGTAATTTAGACGAACCCACTAAAATGTGACTTTAACGCCCAACCTGGAGGAACCGCTGACCCAGAGAGTATCGTTCCTGGCAAACTTTGGCAGCCCCCTCTGCCCATGTGTCACATGGCCGCAGCCGCAGAGGTAAACAGGAGCTGACACCTGTCACAGATGTTGGAGCCGGCCAACAAGCAAGCCCGCATATCTGTCTATCTATGGCTATCTGTCATATGTCATCCAGCTGGAGCCGGGGAGCTAAGCAGTGTCATTTCTGCTAATATCTGTGTTCGACACTGATGCAATCAGTCATGTGGAAACGAGAGAAAAATCTGCTGATATCTGGGGATATTAGTGGATATAGTTGCCTTAGATTGTATGCTGTTAGAATGAAAAGGGACGTGTGATGGGAAAATTAAAAAGGCAACTGAGAATTTGATTATACTGTCAGCTTCATGTGCAAAATCATGGTTTTACATCTGGTTTTCTTTTTAATGGAATATAGTGCAGCAAACCTTTTTTTTTTTTCACAAGGGACAAAATCTCCAGCCTTTAAAAATATGCAATTGTGGTCATTTAGGTTTCAATTGTGAGTTGTCATATGCCAACACTCAGTGCAGCCCCAAAAAATTTAAGCTGTGTCGTGATTGCTTAGACACATGTCACACACTAATGTGTTGTGTCATGTGGGAGTGATAGCAGTGAGTCTGTATCTATGAAGCGTCACATCCTGTTTTAGACAGGGCCGGTTCAATAACACCCAACTGACAGTTTAAAGTGACAGGGCGACAGCCACAGTGGGGGGTTTGAGGACCTCAACAAAAATAGAGAACTCAGTCTCGTACACAGCTCTGGCTGCTCACTGTCTGACCGACTGGGCCAATGTCTCCCGTCCCATTTCTCAGGGGCAGCCACTGTGTTCACGGCATAGGGCCACAATAGTTTCCACGGATGATTTGTTAAGTATCTTTGAATAGGATGAGAGGAAAAAGCCAATTTCCATTTAATACAATCAAGTTTAAATTGAGAAGACATGAGGATTGTTGTTAACTCTTTATCTTCTTTGCTCACCTCATAGAGGAAGCTGTCATTTCCAAAACTGCTCACACAGAATAATGGGATTAATTATTTTTTATTATGAATGTGCAAAAAAAGTGACTTAGTCATGTTCTATCACACAGGTGAAAATATTAAAATTACAATCAGGCCACATTAGCTTTACTCATAATACTGCATGTCACGATTTGGACAGTAGAATTTCCTCATTTGGCAGGTACAGGTAGATTTGGATTGCAACTGAATAATTATCATCTGTTCCCAAAACAGACCCACACCTTGCGTTGCCCTACAGGATATCACAGCCTGTCGATTGCAGTAGAAGAACAACCTTGCTGACAGAGAGGCCTCACATCCCAAAGTCAACCCTGTCAGTTCAACTAATGCCCTGACAATGGTATTAATATGAGGAGTTTGATGGACACAATGACAGACTTTTTGTAAAATAGTAAAGAAAAAAATGCCAATCAAAACATCCAGTCAGAACAAGAAAATAAAAAATCCTGTGTAAGAAATAAACATATCCAAAAATATTCTGGGCTCCTAATTACCTATACTGCTGATCTTTAAGACATAAAACAACAGTTAGACGTGACTGAAGGGAAAGGATGGAGGCTGGAGGTGTGTTTAAATTTAGAGGAGAAGAGGACAGACAGGTGGAGTCGCAGTCACTGGTTTGTTGGCAGGTTGCTGGTGGATGTAGGTTGTTTACCTTCCATCTACTGTTCTCACCTCACGGAGAATGCTGCCATCTCTAGAACTGCTCGCCCACAAGAATATGATTAAATATTTCTCTACTTCTGGCTGTTTTACACACTTCTGATAAAACACACACACACACACAGAAACACACACAAACACACACCAACCCACGCACAATCACAGTTTCCCTGTCTCTGTCACACACAAAACAAGGCATACAGACCCCCACTCTCTCTCACTCAGACACACACACACTTGTCATTTCCTATGACATCCCCAGCCTCCATTACCTGCATACATTAACAGACCTCTCTGATGTTAAAAATTATCCATTCATACATTTGAATAATTCAGATTATTTTAAAAGCTGTGCACTCACTCACTTTTTTCTTTTTTCCAGATGGAAAGAGAGCTATTTACCTCAAATCGCATTTGAATAAATCCCATAAATCCTTTCAAAGTTCCCTCAGATAAACCAATCAAATACCCCCGGTGCGGGCTGACTGCCCAATCAAAATTAGCATTCATACTTGCAGCTTTTTCCACTATTATTATTCAAAAGACATCAAATAGCAAATCAAATTTCAGGGCCGGTTTGTGGGGCTCAATTTGTCTGTGATAAGAAAAAGGTGACTCCGAATGATGGAGAAACAGGGGCACCACTGCACTGCCATAATGTAATTCCAAACCCAACAAAAATATTTGACAGAGTAAACAGCGTCCCTTTTCTTCATAAATGTGGCAGATGATTCTATTTGTTCAACAAAAGAGAAGTATATTATATGTGACATGCAAAAAATATATTACATGGCCTCGATCCCAATTATTGCTCAGATGAAACTCGCTTATCACACTCGCCAGTGAGTGTGTATGTGTGGGAGACACACATCTATAACATGGTCAACAAACATCAGGAAAAAAAAACATCGGTTGAAAACAGTTAGCATTGGCCATTAAATATGTATGTGTTTTGTTTATGTGAGATGATAAGAGTTGCAAAGACTAAGATGCAAGAAATGAGGAGAGTATACATGTGCATCTCAGAACCTTAATATTCCTTTATATGTCTTTTTTATTTAAAAAAAGTTGAATATTCCCATCAGTTATTGACAACAGGAAAGAGGAATATCACAAAATATTTGTATATTTCATTACGTATCTGACTAAATTACTACTACTACAGTATACAAACCATGTGTTTCCGTATGGTTCACTGCAAGCAGCTTTACTCTTGGGGAAGACGACCATCGACACCCTCCTCAAGGAGGATGAGCCACAGAAGGTCATAGCTCAAAGTGAGTTTTAAGCCCAAATCCTCAAAATCTCAAAACAAAAAAGGCTTGAATTATTTACTTTGAGACTAGAATATATGAATTCATCACCTTTTTAGTAAATATAACGCACAATATAAAAAAAATCTAAGATGCACCAAAACATGTGAGTGATGGAAGATGTAGAGATATGAAGAGCTCACTCTGAAGGGAGAATCCAATGTTTAAAGGTTCACTGAGTGTAAGACTGGCTGCATCCACCACAGAGAACAGTGGAGAGACAGTGAAACCTCGTCTGTGTCCTCTCCCGTTACCCATCTCTGTCACCGTCTCATCCAACTGTGTGTAAATCATGACAGGCGTTAACCTCCAGCTTCCTCTTTCTGTGTTTTGAAAACAACTAACCGTCCGGGACACTCATGCTTCCTGTGTTTTAACGAATTACAAACGCACATATCTGACCTCTAAACTGAAGTTTCTGCTTTGTACTCAACAACTCTCGTAAATCATCACCCGGTTTGTCAAGAATTTTGTTTGAGCACATGCTATATTTTTCACTTGTTAACTAATTTATTTAGTTACTCATTTGTTCATTGAGGCTGTGGAATCCTATTAGTTTTATTAGGATACATTTTTTAGACAATTTTCAAGCAAGCAGCCCGCAAGGTAAATATTGACATTGCAGGTACAGTAATAAAAGTAATATAAGTCACCAAACAAACTTCTTGTCATTAGGTTTTATACATGTAACTTTTCTCAAACAAGATTAAAGGGTAGGTGTATCTTTACCCTGCACTGTCACCAACATCTCTGTCCCTCTCTGATGAAAACACACACACACGCACACACGCAGACGCACACACGCACACGCACACACACACACACACACACACACACACACATAGACCTAAGTTCAAGCAGCTGGTGAGTTTGCCCTTCACTGCCCACCCCCGGGCACTGCAGTGGTATGGATGCAGCTGTTTTAAAGAGTTCTGGACGGGATTTGGAAAAAGCCATGTCCTTGTCAAGGGTATATTCTCACTTTTTGTTAGCCTGATATAAACTGAAGGGATCTTCAGCCCAACATTAGTGCTTAGTCCAAAATTCCAGAGACCCTAACCCTTGGCAGTGTGGCTGAGTTGTAAAATACTCTCCAGCATCTTGACAACTCTGATCTTCAGGTTAATATTTCAGTTTTGTGCTGATACCTGCATCAACACCTCCACAGTCAAACAGCCTCAGGCCAGAAAAACAACAACATGGTGTGCACGAGTCTTGCAAATCACGACTCTTAAGTAGTGTGCCTTTGTGTTGCAACATTAATCTGATGACGATTTCAATCCCACTGCCTCGGAGCATTGCCCTCTCAAGTAAAAAGGGGTCCGTAGTTGAAACAGTCATGTGAAGTTGCTGCTGTAGAGTCAGCCATTATAAGGTTCCTAACGCACTGGGTTGCACCAACCAGTGTGGAGGATGCAAAGAGAGTAAGATGCAGCAGAGTCTTTAATCAAACGGGATAATTGCACAGATGCAGACATGTTGCGAGAACATTGTTAGAGAAGATAAATGTCTGAGCAGAGAGCTTAGTATCACCATGAACAATGAGATGTTCAGAAGGAGCAGAGAGAGGAAATGTTCTGTGTTAAGTAGCACATTTGTTTCCCTTAAGCTTTTTATCTGCATCATCACTGTTAAAGTCCTTTTTATTCCACTCACAAGTGCATTCAAGTTGCAAAAGGAATCATAAATCTAACCAATCTGGGAGAGTATCTTAAATGTGTCTGTAAAAGCAATGAGGGAAACAAGCTGTGATTCGCTCATATTTAAAACGAGCTTCTTCTAAAACATTCAGGGTCAAATTCTCAGGTTCAACGACATTTAAATCAAGTGCATGAGCAATGAAATGTTAATGGGATGAGACAATTGACCTGAGGTTGTTATTCTCTGGGCATGAAGATCCCAAACGAAGCATCTGACATGAATTACTTGAGCAGGTTTGGTTGATATTATCATAGATAAAAATGCATTACTTTCTCTCTCTGTTTACACAGATGCAATAGAGATGTTAGACTTAATACCATTCAAAAACCTAACAGGCATTGACAATAAAATAAAAACACATAAAAGAGTAAGTACTATAACCTAGTCAAAGTAAGATTTGTGTTATCAATGTGCAGATTTGCCCTTGACTGACCCGCCTGGGGCTCTAATAGGCGCATGGCCTGCTGTGCAGTTGGGGATTCTGGGAGTCTACTCTCAAGGAACAGATGCCAGGGCACAACAGCTGTTCATCTGGCATCGAACTCGAGCCAACTGGCCGGACCCTCTACCCAAGAACAAAAACATCAACATGTGTTACTTAAGCCTTACCCCCTCTTTAACAGGAGAGACACACAAACCGGCATAAACACGGACAACACATCATTGCAACACACTGGAGCCAATGATGAAAACACAAACAAACACAGTGAATTGTAAGTGACATAAAACTCAGTGACAACAGCTCAAAGAGCCACATTTAATCACAGATACACAAAACAACTTAAACTCACCACTGTACACTCACCAAGAATAAAGTAAGCCAAACACAACCCTCTAAATCCAAATGCAGAACTTGCATTTTGTACAGCTAAAATGTTTATAAAAATATTGATCACTATTAATTAGTCAATCACTGGATATTCTGTGACCAATATTATCATTGAAAAAGATTTTTGAATGAAAGAGCATAATTACACCTGCTTTCACAGTCATGTTACATAAGTGCCACAGAGATAATGTACTCACCCTGGAAAGACTGTCTGGCTCTCTCCACTAGTTCCTCAATGGGATAACTGGCCAGGTCTCCTCTGGCATGCTTGGTCTTGCAGTAGGTACAAGCATTCAGACACCTACACACACAGAAACAAACAAGGAGAGAAAAGAGAAATTAATGGCAGTATATTATATACTGTTTAAAGGAAAGAATGAGATTAGTTTCTTCATACATCATCACTGCACTCAGATGAATAATAAAACACATTGCACTTTGTTGTTGGTGCTCAATCCATCAAACAATCTAATATTTCACAAAAATGTAAGAATTTGGAAACAGGGCTTAACTTTATTCAGGTTGAAACAATTAATTTGAAGTTGAAACAATTAATTTAATTAAAATGTAATAAAGTTCAATGTATCTTAACTTGTTACTTAATGTCTTTCAATTCAATTTATGTAGAATGTATTTTTTCATGCGTAACATTTGTCTCTGATCATTATGTTGTGCTTTACATAAAGCTAAAGAGTTAAATCCTTTACAATGTACCATCTCAAAAGTAACCAATCCAGTTATTGACATGTTCAATTGAATAAATTGATTGAGCATGAAGATGACATGAGACTTCTAAATGAAATATACTGGTACACATGGAGAAGGGAGGAGGGAGAACAAACGTCTCTCTCTCTGCTAAACTGTATATAAGGACTCCAGCTTTCCCAAATAACCGAGGACAGCTGCTGTCTCCCTCTGCTCGAGACAGGCAGAGGCAAGATTAGACTCAATGCATTGTTTTGTTTTGACAAAGATTCATTCAAATTGACTTTGAAAGCAAAGGAGCAAGAAACTTTTTAAAAAGAAACCAAATACGAAGAGAAAAAAAAACGAGAAATGCTGCTTCACACCAGCTCCACAAGCATCGCATGTAATCAACTCTGGACAAGTCTTTATTTAGGATGAAGGGGGCTTTTCTTCTGAAAACACTATTGAAAATGAAAAGAAAGGCCCCTGTTGAGAAGACTTTGGCTATTTGCTCCGTTAGGGTTGAATTGCTGACCTCCAATTTGTCACACTGGTGTAAAAATACACACTGTCGTTTTTTCTTCTCACTCATTATTTCACTTTTGGCGTAACATTTCTAGAGATAGTTGTTAGTTGCAGTTGTTGCCAGAAGATTCTGCTGAGGGAACACAAGTTAATGCGATTAATTTAATTTGTGTTTGCAGGGATACATTAAAGGAGAAATCTTCTTTCTCATCGAGTAAATAATATTTCACACATTTGTCATTATTCATCATTCCTGTCTCCTCATGTGTTCATGTGTGCTGGTAAAAAAGTGAGTTTGGCAACTCCACCCTTAAATGTAGGGGTTCGGTTTTTCTCTATAACTCAGCTAATGGTGACTATTGCTGCCACATCAGGAGTTCTATCCCAAAGGGAGCCAGATGTGAAATAACAGTGATGCAAAGCCAACAAATTTCCAATAAGCAGAACGCAGCAAGCCAAGTGGTGTTTTCCCTAAAAACTTCAATATACTTATAAAGAAAACAGCATGGCCATCTATTAACAGCAGTGCTAATACAAGAACAAAGGACCTATTAAATAAAGTGTCACAATGATAAATGTGTTTGATGTGGGATTTATACTCCCCAGTGCAATAACAGAAACATCTTAGTAATGATTAATTACCATCAAATGCAGTGATATAAGGAAGCTACTGTGAGACTAGGAAATCAGACTGGTGCAGATAATGTGCGTAAACCCTGTATCGTTCCATAACAGACTCATGGAGGAAAAACAGGGATTTCCCTGAAGCTAAAACTGGTAAACAACACACAACTGCTGCTGGACTCCAGATACAGTTGTTGTCATGTTTACATGAAGTGTGTGTACGTTGCGTCACGCAGATTCCATTTAAAATCAATAAGAGCACTCGGCTAAAGTTGAATCATTATACTTCACTCCTCCACTTACTATTCAAAATATAATGTCGTTGTTCAATATCATAGACACATTTGCCTGAAGGGCTTAACAATCAGTTCCGAGCATGACATCAATCTATGATGTGTCTCTGCGACGTGTAGAAATACAGAAAACCCATTGACTTCAAGTTTCCACTACACACTGTCTGAAGTCTATTCTGGTAATTCGCTTCAAGAGGAGTAGCGACACTGCAGATTAACATTTCTACAGGGCTCCAGAGTGCAATCAACACGCAAACAACACCCGTGAAGTGCACCTAAAAACTTCCCTTGGTCCCACAGGTGCACCGAACAATCAGCTGGTCTGTCTCTGTGTATTTTAGTTAGTTGCGTCTTCTCCGTCAGTGAGGCGGAGTTTACATTCACACGCTTAGGCCCCGCTCCCACTCACACACAGACCGGAAGTGAAGCAGAGATGGGAGAGAAGAGCTCGTCGAACAGCGGCAACAAAAAGTTGGAACACGGTTTAAGCGATGGACCTCCAATGCAAAACGATTAGCACTGCTGCTTCAGGATCAGAGTAAAAGCAGCGGTTGGTTTGCAGTCACTTTATACTTTAACAATAAACACCAATACGCATCACTAGTTATCAGGACCTGAACAGCACCTTAGTTTATTTTGTGTTTGTTTGATTCGCTCCAGAGTTTATGGGGCACTCATTTAAACACATTGAGAAAAAGTCCAATATTTAGTGCACACTCAGCTCATCTGTCACACACAACACGAGAAGCGCACAGCCAGGACCTCAGGGTTAAAGTGACTGGAACGATTCGGATTCATGATCCAACATCATTGATTAATAACTTGATAAAAATAAATTTGATGTATGTGTGTGAAGAGCAGCGGAGACGGGCAGACACACACATAATCTATATAATATATAGATTAAACGCTGCAACAGTCAAATAATTCAATACAAACCCATAAGCTCAAAATCATAACCATCCTATTTACTGAGCTGGTAACATGTACCCTGTGCATTTTACCAGCTCAGTAAATAGGACGGTTATGAACATGTACCCTGTGCCACAAGGAAAATGTGCAGACTCATTAGTTTATTTGAATCCACTCCAAAACTTGTCATCGAAATCTGTGCAGTAGTTCGGGAAATATAACCATATCGGTGAGGGTATTTTAAAAATGCAGACACCATGATTCCGATAAAATGCTGTGAGGTCCAAATACAAAGATGGTGTTTTAAAATGTTTTTCAGAGGCAATGGCTAGGTTAATTGTAATTTAAAATTCATATTCAGATACTGCATGTGACCAAAGTCCACCACTGTTGTCTACTGAGTAGATCCATTACTGAAGCCCTTACAAAGCAGCAATACAAAACTGTGTAATCTATTCAAAATAGGAAAACAGCTCGATCGTGTTTGGGGTATGACACACCTATAGGGTTTTGGTCCCTCTTTTTTCACCCCATTTAACCGGGCCGGGCAACATCTCCATTAAAGACACACTGAAACACCTACAATATCTTCATAATCATTCTGAAACACATCTGCAACGCCAGGAGCAATTTTTAATGTCACCATGGAAAAAAATCAATCCGTCTCTCGCTCTCAGGGTATTGCTTTATCCTAGTTGAGGGCACTAAAGATGGCAGCTAGGTCACAGGACCTCGCTGTGGAGAAAACACAGACAGATGGGGCCCTGCATGCGCGCACACAAACACACACTTACATCACCAGGGGGTCCATCCATCTTAATGTGATCAGGCCCAGCTGAGTGGATCACACCAACATTAATCTCAAGAGACAGTCAGTGGCCAGTTGGGTGGGTGTGTGTGTGTGTGTGTGTGTGTGTGTGTGTGTGTCTGTGTGCGCTGCTGCTGAACATTCATCCAGTATCACAACAACGCATTAGCAGTTTCGACCTCTCCATCAGCCTAAACAGACTGCGACAAGTAGTCAGCGCCCTTAGTCTAACACTGACTGAAGGAAAGGAGCAGTGTCACTCTCTCTGACACACACACATCTGCTGGAGGAGAGGAGAGGAGAGGAGAGGAGAGGAGAGGAGAAGAAAAGTTGTTTTTTCGATTCCATCCAGCAACCTTCTAAAGAGCAGTTTAACATAATACAGCTCTTGATGATGACACTTCAGTGATGTGACTGTTAAGGAGAAAAAAATATCTTCAAGAATTAAAAGCCAAATGTTTCTCCTCCTTATCAAGCCTCCATCCCTTCACTTCATTCTTTCCTTCCTCCCGCCATCCTGTTTCGTCCCCGTTAATTAAACCACAGAGGTAGCTGTTGTACCTGACAACAGTGTAGTTCATCAACGAGTTACAATGAGACAGGCTACCTCCCCAGTGTGTCTGCAAGCGTGTGTCTGTGTGTGGGTGTGTGTGTGTGTGTGAGAGAGAGAGAGAGAGAGGGAAACTATTGTGTGGCTGCAGCCTTGAAAAGGTAACAAAGAAAGGAAAACCCAGAGGTTTTTCTATACATTTGTAAACCTCCCTCGACACAAACAAACACAAAAAAAAAAACCCCACACACACGCACACACAACAGTATAATTCCCTTCAGACAAGCTCCCATGTGTAGCAAGTTAAAGACACAGCTTGGGAGAGAGTTGAGCAGGAAAATGGTTTTCCCGCTGATAAGCATTTAGGGTCTTCACATTAATTAAAAAATGCATGTGTGCATTAATGTGAGATCGTGTGTGTGTGTGTGTGTGTGTGTGTGTGTGTGTGTGTGTGTGTGTGTGTGTGTGTGTGTGTGTGTGTGTTTGTTCATGGGGTATGTATTCTGTCAGCTTGAAGATACAATTATGAAAACAAAGCTTTAAACTGTTCGGGGAAGTGTGAGCGCTGTGTAAATTGTAAAGCCAGATTATTCATTGCTCTCATTGTTAAGAGCGGGAGCCGGGTGGAGTATGTGAGCAAAACAAAATCATAAAACTGCGATCATATAAGTGAACAATGAGCACGGCCTGTAAGTTTACCATTAGTGTCATCTCAAAGTCAAAGTTGGAGGCTGCAAAATAATGTGGAGTCAAGGCACAAAGAATAATGACACAGAGGAGCAGAGACCTATTAGGCGCAGAGAATAGGAGGATGATTAGTTATTCAGAGACAGGTTGGCAGCTAAATCCAGTTTAGTCTTAATATCACTGTCACAAGAAAGAACCTGCTTGTATTCAAGCTGCATTGGGAACGTTGACTGAACAGCAATGATCTTGTGGGACTCGGATAAAGACGATACCTCTCATTATATCTTGTTGGGGGTTCTAATGTTACACTGTAATCGGGATTCGGGATTAAACACAAGTTTCAGTGCTTACTGCTTGTGGAGTTTAATCTTCCTGCACAGCACGCTTCTCAAGCAAATAAATGTGATGCTTTTTAAGGAGAAACTGGGCTGCAGCAGTTAATGAAAAGCAAGATAAATACAGCTCTGTGAGAAAACTGCAGAAACCGTCTGCCCTTGTTTGTGGATGTAATTAGATGATGATGTGTTGAGTACGTGATGGTGGATGTCTCTGTGTACAACAATCAATGCAATTATGTCAGTATGTATATATATTTGCTTATATTTGATTGACACCTAAAAATTCTCAAAAAAGGCATTTGACGGACAGAATCTTACAATTTGTAATTAAACCCACACATTGTGTTTTATCCACATAACATAAGAGGATTTTTGGAAGAGGCTGACAGGATTTAGGTTTAAAGAGTTTATTACTGTTCACACCACTTTACACAGAAAAATACTTTTGCGCTTATTAATATAAGTATCACTGGTCAGACTTGGAAGTTCTCTCAGCGTTATTTCACATTGTATTGTTTTTGCATTTTTGTGTGTTGGATAAGTGTGTGTGGGTGTGTGAATGTGTCTCCCCTTTCATCTGTAGCGAGACCAGTGTGTGCGTGTGTGTGCGTGTGTGTGCGTGCATGCGTATGTACGTGCGTGCGTGTCAATGTAGCTGGGGCCCATTTCTCTCAGTGTTCAATTCAGCCTTTGTGTCTGACCTCTTGAATTTTGTTATTTAGTCTCGCTTTCCCACTGTTGCGCGTTCAAACAGTGTGTGTGTGTGTGTCACATGCTGACCTTAGACTTCAGTAACTACTACAGCAGCCTTGCTTGTTGTTTTGACTGGAGGGACACGACATGTGCTTGTGTGTGAAACTACAGCCTCATTTCTATGAAGGAGCCGGGACTGTTCTGCCAACTTCTTGTTTTGTCTGAGGAAAAACCTCAAGACAGTGTTTGTACTTGATCAGCCGTCCATTGTTACTGGACATGAGTGGTATGATGTTGACTTATTATCGAACCACCAGTCTACTGATAAAAAAAAAGTGGTAGAGGAGCTGATCTGAAGTGTGACTTTAATGCTCCGACAGCTGACTCTCTACCTTAGTGAACCCTGTAATGTGTAACTGAGTCAGTCTTGAAATAACAAGCTGACTTTATAAATGCACTAATAGATTACTTTCCAGATCTTATCACAACTTTATAAACCACTGGATAATTCCCTGGAAGGATTAGTGCCTGGCCCTCTGGCTAACTGACTGTTTTACTGAGTCACTGGTCAGTAAGTGTGAGACTCACTAAACCTGTGCGTGTATCAGAGAAGTTAAGAGAATACTTCAGAAGAAATTCTACATTTTGTGCAGTGATGTATTATGTCAATGTTTCACAGATCTGTAAAACGGGATCAGACTACACAATAAGAGCTGGATAACTGCATGACCCAGAAGACGTAATGCTTTTAGTTTGTTCGGAAATGCATCAATAAAGTATTGGTCACAGCAATCAATTGTTTATTATCATGTATTTGTCATAATGAACAGAAAGCGTGGCAGCATCAAGGTCACCCGAACAACATCCTAACACCATCCTTCCATGATGGGTGTTGTCACCTCTGTGACGTTGACCAATGGGAACAAAGCATTCTGCCGCAATACATGAAGCACCATGATGATGTCATTGGCGACGAGATCACACAGTGAAAAAGAATAAAGGTTTTTAGTCTTTTCCAAGAAAAAAGAAAGTCAGTATTGTAAACAATGCATCGGACACCATGTTGGTTTACGTTCTTCTACACATGCTTTTCCTTTCCAAAGACATCATGCACATCGTAAAAGATGGCCAACAGAGATTGGTCAGGGGTAACATATAGAATCTTTAACTATATATCGCCCAGTCTGACACAGTAACCATTTGATCAGACAACATCTTGAAGAATGACACCAGTATAAATTAAAAACAAAATTAGTTTTTTATAGTTATGGTAACTATGATGCACAGAGTGATATTTATTTGTCAATTACAAGTCGTGTTCTGTCGTTTCATTGGTCTTAAAGTGGGATCAACACCAAAATCTAAGGGGAGATTGAGTAAAATGATTTTAAAGCACCAGGATCAACAGAGGCAGTGGTGCAACAACATTCTGTGTTTTCTTTCTGTCCACAGCTCACAAGAGTGAAAACTATCCTGCAGCTGATGATGATGTAACCCTATTGACAGTTTGACAGTGAAGATGGCTTCAGTACAGGACCTCAGGACATGGGAATCTGCTGAGATGTCTTAAGGTAATTACACAGTATGCCATTAGTTAAGATTATGTTACCAGTGACCTTGTTCCCCCCTAACAGAGCATATACATTATGTCTGAGTCACAGACAGAAAGCCTGAGTTGTTGGTTAATGTTTGCGTCTGACAACTGTGGTCCATTTAACTCTTAGAAAGAAAACATGTAGGAAACTGGTTTGTGTAAATAGTCTGTTAGATGATCAGTGTGAGCGGTGTGTGTGTTAGCCGGTGTGGGTGTGTGTGTATGACACTGGAGCTAATTCAGTTACTCAGGGGTTCTGTAGTGTAATGCCTTGTAATGACACACAATCTCATTTTGTCCAAGGAGACACATCAATCTTTAGGATTTACTGTGGGGAGCAGAGTCTCTCCTGGTGTGTGAGTGCAGGGAGGACAGTTGATGCAGTGCACGTGTGTATCTCTAGGGCATGTATTTGTGTGTTTGTGTGTTAAGCAGTGGGAAAGAGGGAAATGGAATAATATATCCAGACCAGTGGAGCTGAAAACTACCAACACACTGGTTTGATAAACAGCAGGAAAGGCCACTGTGGTTAAGGTGTGAGTGTGTGAGTGTGTGTCAGTTGAAGAGTGTCTGCATATGATCATGTGCCATGAAAAAAAAAAAGTGTGTTTGTTTGTGTGCCTTAAAGTCAAATAGAATATGTTGTGTGTACATTGTGCATTCATGCATTCCTACAATAATCCACAATATGTACGTGATCAGAAACCCTGTTGTTAACACCTCTCACTCTTCTGTAACTCTACTTCCCTGAAGCACATCAGCACATTCCCTCCCGATTTATGGAGCAGCTTCCTTCACATGATGAATTTTCCTCAGGGAGGAAAAACAACACAAAAGAAACTAAGAGTGAGATCATTGACCAGCGATCAAGAGAATGAAAATACAATCAAGTAAAGGAGTGTAAAGTGGCATTTGCTTTTAAAATGGTGGTAAGATATGGAAATTTGATCTAAAGTGGAGTAGATATAGATGTTTCCATTAGTGTGTTGGTATGAAAAAGAGGAAAAACAAGAGACTTCTCCTGTGCCTCTCTGTGGTATCTAATATAAACTGGCTCCTTTTTCTTTTTTAGCCGTATTACCTTCCTCACTGCAATTGCCAGAGAAACTCAAATTAACAAAGACCACATACAGTTGGCCTGATTCAATTTGCTTTTAACCCAGCTAATGACTTCCCACTCCCCCACCCTTTCGTCTTTATACCACATTCCCCTTTTTCTCTCACGCTGACACTTTTTCTCTTCTACCCTTAAAGTGACTCTACTCTTCTTTACGCAACGCTCTTTCATATAAAGTGTGTCACCAATGAGCTCGGCTGTGTCGTTTTTACCCCGCCATGTCGAGGCCTCTGCATCACAAAGTGTTGCACATAGGGCTGAGAAAAAAACCCAAGAGTGACACGAGTATCAAACAGCAGTTATAAACTGCAGCTCGAACAGGATGTGGTGTTGTAAAGAGATTTCTTGTCTGTTCAAGACGATCTGATGTTTGCATGTTGTTGTTACAAGAAACAAACAAAGAAGGTTTCTATTTTCCTTAAGTAAACAGAAGCTTACTAGAAAGATACAGATAAAACATTGAGAGAGTGTGTGTGTGTGTGTGTGTGTGTGTGTGTGTGTGCTGTAAGCTGCTGCTCTTTGTAATTCCAGCTGTGCAATGCTGTGTCAGAGTTTCCCATTAATTAACTAGACTGCTTCATGAGGAAACAAGATATTTATTTATACTAATAACATACAAGATCTCTAACTATGTGTTTTGAATGACTGCATCATTATACAGCTGTGTTTGGCAGTAACAGGAGAAATCCAGTTCGCTATTCCATCGTTTTCATCGCCAACTTCAAGTAAAATATTTTTCTGTCTCCATTTACACTGTTAAAGACTGTGTACATTCATTCTTGACCTCGCATACTAACTGGTGTAACAACTGGCCACAAAAGAGGCTTACGTACATGTACTGAACCAGAGATCCTCCGGAGTTCCTCTGTAGAGGCTGAATGTTTGAACGCAAATGTCTGAGTGAGAGCCTCTGGAGTTTCTGTGGACTTAATTGAAAGGGGCAGGTGGAGAAGGTCCGCAGAAACTCCAGAGCAGAGGTAAGAGGGGATCCTCTGCTGGATTCACAGGGGTATGCAGGAGTGTTGATGACGTTGAAGAAGCATAGCCATATATGTAGAAGTCATCAGACGAACATGTCAAAAACGTTGGAGTTGATAAGAGCCGCTGACGGTGTCGATGTGATTTAAACAAAGCCATGTGATCTATGAAGTGGTATAAATATGTTATGTCCTGTCTCTTTCTGCTGCGTCACCCCTCACCTGCATACTCCATACCGTTTGTTGCTGTTGCTAAAGTGAGTGGAGAATCTCCCACTGCGTGGTTCATCTGTGAAAAGAAAGTCAGGACCCAAACCTACTGAGTTCTCCGGAGAACATGTCTGGAAACAGCTACACAGAAGTAGTTAAATACTAAAAGTACTGTTTTCATGGTAATAAATTTACATCTGACATGCGGCACATTGCTTCTCTGGTTGTGGCTTCACAGTCAACTTCTCACCCTGTTCCTGCTTGTTCTGAGGCTTATTGTTTTTCTGTGCATCTCAACGTCTGTGACCTCAGATTTACTTCTCCCTGAGCCGGCCACAGCCGTGAACACTACACCTTGAGCACAATGGTTAACACAAATCTATGTAAAGGTCAGGAGCAACATTGATAAGAGCTATTATTCCACCGTGTCAGCCTGGAGAGTGGAGAGAGAAGTTTTGGCAGCGAGACACAAATCACAGGAAACAGGCAGCGAACACACTAAGACTCAGTTAGCTAACATAAACATATTCACAGCGCAAAGTAACACACAAGCATGCAGGCACTTTTCACTCTGTCTCTGGCGGCTGTGTTTACACAGTGTGTGTTTGTATTTTGTTACAGTGATTATTCGTGATTGTACAAATCAAGGATTTGGCAGAGACAATGCTATGTGAGGGATGAGCCAGTAGCCTCTTTGAACACCAGAAAACAAACAGAGTAGAAACCAACACGGAAGAAAAGGTGAGATTATTACTTTCTAGCTTGAGTAAAGCATTCAAAATATGAATGTTTAAAAGGTATTAAATATCTATTTAAACCCCAGCAATGGCAACAGGGTATATTCAACATGGCTTTATGGCCAGATTAAATTAGCTTTCTGTTGGGTAGATAAATATGTTATTACTAGTGTCACAAGGTGAAAAAAAGAAAATAGGGGGAACTGAAAAGAGGGAGCTGAACCAAGCGAAGTGAATATAATAGCGTATGAGCTCCAAGGTTATGTTTTCTTCTCCCTGCATGGGTGAGGCCTGTGACAAAGAGAATATGATGTTTCCACCCCTCAATAACAAAAATCCAGACGGCTGGATTTTATTGTATTACATCTTTGGTTCTATTAAAGAGAGTTAGAGTAACCCCACAAGCTTTTTATGGTCAATAATGTGCAGGTTGTAAATTAGTCAATATCATCAGCAATAAGTTTTCACTGTGTCATAAAATATGTAAGAAAATGAAATCAATATAATAACTATTTAAGAATGAAAATGCAAAAATGTTGCACTATGCATGATCACAGACACTGAACTTGACTTTCATTACAACATAAACTCCACAGTGGTGCGGGCCTCCATAGCAGCTTCCAGACATGCACAAAATGAGACATTATCCTGAGATTTATACAGAGGGGCTGTGTGTGGGAAAAACTGAAATTTCAGTTACTTCGGATAATTTTCCTGCCAGCCACCAAAGTAAATGTCTGACTGAGCCCATGTGAGAAGGCAGGAGTAAAGATGTCCATAAAATCCAGCAAACAAGCGGGCCGTGTTGTTTTCTATGACAGAACAGACTCGAAACTGGAGGAATATCTCAGGATGACAAACATAACGCAGAAAATGTCAGATTGGAAAATGACATTTAAGAGCTTCTGGCAATAACGTCCGGTGCCGGTGTGCTGTAAACAAAAGCCATAAAACAAGAGCTTTTCTTACACATCATATTGTGCTTCCTGTATGCTCTACCCAGGTGCCAACTCTTGTCTCAATGCTCTGGAAATGTTCCTGTTGTTATGAACGCACCTGACTGGGACAATCTCCTTCGTGTGTTTAAGGAAAAATTCACTCCGATATTTTTCGGGTAAACATGTCTGAAAACGTCTGATGTCAATATTAATTCAACCTCCAATAGTTGTGATGTAAGAACTGCCAGTGTGGCTATGACACATCAAGGCAGCAATTCTTCACTTGTGTGTTTTAGAGAGTGCGCTCAGACTACAAGAAACCTGCTTCCACTGCCTATTCCCTCTGAGCCATCTCCTCTACCTGCTGGATACAAATGATGAAGTTGGTTATTGGGCTCAGGTTAGAGGATCATTAACACCTGACTTAAACACATCGCAATAACAATGACAGAGACTGTCACTGCCAAAAATGTGACTTAATACAGAACGTGGAAGACACCGATAATGGAATGAAATGAACTGTAACAGTGGAACAAAGGGCTTTTTTTTTTTAATGCCAGGAGTCTAATGGCAAAGGTTCACACAATCAGACACAGCAACAAATACACACATGGGTTTAATGACCCATCCTGACTGAGTGGCAGTAAATTCCTTGTTTATGATGCTGAAGCATCACGATTCAACTTGCTCACAAAAGGGCTTTTATTGTTGCAGAGCACACACACACACACACACACACACACACACACACACACACACACACACACACACACACACACACACACACACACACACACACACACACACACACACACACACACACACACACACACACACACACACACACACACACACACACACACACACACACACACACACACACACACACACACACACACACACGACCATTAGTGTAGCCTGGGGCATAACAGTCACATAGGCACCAGCTTCTCTACTACCATCAAGTGTGCTAAAACTGGGACACAAAACAGAGCATTAGACAGACATGAAGTCTTTTTCCAGTTTAGGGCTGAATGGAAAATGAACTCTACCCTCAGGCTTATCTGTTTGCATAAAGAAGTTATGGACGGAGCAATATAAGAGACGACCCAAACCTAAATGCTGGCGACCGCAGGGTTAGGGTTAGGGTTCAAAGAAGCCATGTCCGGTTCAGCCCTATGTTGAAAAACGACAACACATATTTCAAGTATTTTTATCTCTCATGCTGCGCATTCATCAACGACTATTCCATCCATCGCTGACCATTCAATATGAATAGACAACGCGTGAAAAAGCTTTTGCTATACAGTTGCAAATCCAAACTTTCACAAGGTCGATTTATCAAAGGCTGTCTAATGCTTGAAGCATTTCAAGTATTTCTCTGTTAAATGCGTCTTATCAGCCGGTGTTCCAGCCACTGCTTTACCGCCTTCGCTGACGGCTCAATACAGACATACAAAATCTGTGAAAGAGCTTTGTGCTGTATTGTTGCAAATACAAACTTTTATATGACAGAGGTTATGCTAGAGGGTTGGCTTTCTTCAAGAGCTGCTTCAAAGTAGATAACTTCCTTGAAAAAATAATAACCTTGGCTGTTTGATTATGGTCAATTCTGTGTCACTTCATCTTTGTTTTTTAACTTTCAAGGTCACCAGAAAGATGAAGTGATTATGATTATGTTTTTCTATTCAGGGTGGTGAGATTCAATGCTTGGTATCAACTATTATTATTTATAGTAACAAGATATTTTAAAATGTGATTAATGCAACTTTATCAGAAAATTGCCGCAGCACGCTGCTTTTGGACTGAGACTTTACAGACCAAATTAGGAACATGGCTCATTAATGTGTCAAGTAGAGATGACTCAAAATGTGCTAATGGCCCAGGAGGAACCTGTCATTGTTCTTCTAATACAAAGCCAGAGAGCATATGAGGAATGGCTGGACTAAGCTGAATTTATTTTCTGATGGGAATAAAATTAACTTGGTGGGGGAGGAAAATGTCAATGTAATTTGGCTTTAATAGGTGCAAATGAAATTAATATGCAACTAAATGAAGCTAATATTGTGAATCAATTTGCACGAATAAAGAGAAGGAAATGGTGAGTAGATTTTTATATTTGACTGTATGCAGAGCAATTTGAAATGAGGCAGTGGGTTTAATTTAACACTGACGGTGGACCTAATCGTGGACAGTGGTTTACAAAGTAAAACAGTCACCTTCTGCGACTTCTCTTCCATTTCATATAAACATGCACTTTCTCTGGTGGACCTGTGATATCTACTGATTATTCTACCAAGAAGAAGGAACTGTGTCTGTTTCATCCCAATAAAACCATCGTCCACATACGTGCCTTAACCTGCCCTACTGAGCGCGACCTCTGACCCCATCCATTTACACCGGCTATCGTGCTCAGTGTGCTGTGATAAAAGAGCGGTAAACAGCTGCTTTTTTTCCCTCAGCATCTGGCAACTAGAAAGACACTCAGTAGAGCACACATCTCCGTCAAGGTCCAACAGTCCCCTTGTGAAACCATATTTAAATCCACCTGATCTGGATTTTTATTAATTGCACACACTCCTAGTTATCAGTCCCCTAAATATGTTTAATTTAATTAAGATCCATGACTGACCCACAAGAAAATAAAAAAAATGTGGCTTCTACACATCCTATTTTGCAATGTTAAAGTGAAAAATACGTTCTCATTCTGATTCCTCACACTGATCCGTCCAGTACTTTCTGCGTAATCCTGCTAACAAACAGAAAAAAACACTGAATAAAATATAACCTCTTTGGCAGAGGTAATGACAAAAAGAGATGTTCTCTAAAAGTACTATCACTCTGTATGTGGTACTAAATCTGTTATTGACTTCAGGGCCCAAATCTAAGCATTTGTTTGATTTAATCTCATGTTTAATGTGGATCTACTGCACTGGAAGTTACTGACTTGATACAAATGAAAAAGCATTACTAATACTCCTTACCATATAATCCTGTATTATATGCTTGGGGGAAAAAATATATTAACGGCATATAAATATATATTAATATTCCTATGTCCAAATTTTTTCTAGATTCAAGATATTTCACAGCCCGGCGGCTCCCCTGTGGAAGCCCTCCATCCTGCAGCATGACGTCAGCATGACATTTGGCATGAAAACACAGGGAAAGGCGAGAGAGAGGGAGCTTAAATGAATGTATCCCACATGTTCACACAAAATCTGGCAACAAATTTGACACGTTAAAAGGCCACACACAGACACAGTACAAATTAATAGTTTCAAATGATCTCATCTGCGAAGAGGCAGTCTGAGTAACAACAGCAAGTGATGTTGTGCGTGTGTGTGTGTGTGTGCGTGTGTCAGACAAAGATCTCTCGGTTTTCATCAGCTGACAAATGTCACCAATGATGTCACTACTACCTCAGAGGACTATTTAAAACAGATTGTCTGAAATAAGAGAGCATAAAGGAGACGTTCTGTTTGCCACGGCGCGCTCACACGTGCATACGCGCTAACACATCTGCTAAGAGGACCGTGTCAAATCAGTGACACTAATGACAGACCGACTCACACAAAAGCACACATTAAGCCTGGATTTTCAGCGACACAAGTGTTATTTGGCAGAGATTTGTCAACAGCCGATTCACCCCGTCAACATAGTGTATCGGTGTAATCCCGTCGGCCTTTCTAAAAGAGTTTCATTTAGAAGAGTGAAGGCGGATTTATTTGTAGCCAGACTGACCCTATTGAAAAACAACATCAAATTCATCTGGATCGGATACAGACCCCCTGCTGGAGGAGGGACTTACAATCTGCACATGCATACCACAACATCAAAAGATCTGGCTTGAAGGCCAATGAAGGCGCAGAGAAATAAGAAGGGTCAGTCAGGCAGGTCCACAACCACAAAAAAGCAAGAAGTATTCACATCACGCTTATGATTTGATAGTGATCGAGGAAGGAGGGAGAGAGGCACTGAGACAGGCTGAGATCCATTTATCAACAATTATACCAAGGACACACAGAGGCTGTGAAAGGGACAGAAACAGAGAGCGTCTTCCTCCATTGTAGCTATTCATAACAACTAAAATACAGGAATAAACCAATCAAATGACACTGGTGGCTTCGGGCTTTGAAAATAAGTGTTGAAACAGAACACAATGGCAATTTTTTCTAAACAAATGTTTCTCTTTTAGACTTTTTAAAGAAGCTGAATTTGGTTGTGACCAAAGGTGTTTATCTGAAAAGCAGAAGCAGTTGGTTTAACAGGTTTTCTAGTAATAAATGAAAGTCTAACCTAAGAAGCTTAAGCCAAAAATAAAGACCAATGAGCTTGACACATCTAAGACACACTTGACTATTTGGGAACACTCACTGCCTTATGAGATGTGTGATCGTGGCGTTTGGAGTAATCATTTAACATGAAAGACAGAAAAATAAAACGTGAGAGCTAGATTTATAACGTAAGCCGCCTTTATAGAGTATAATGAATGTATTTGAAATGTAATGCATTTCAGGGCAAAGGTAAATGGATGACATTTATTGACACCATGTGAAATGTGGCAATTTCCGCAACAGAGACACAATGCATCCCTCTCACACCCGAAATAATCATAAAAACACCTTCTATGGTAGTAACGCAGTAATAAATAACAGGTCAGGACCTGAAAACAGGTCACAACCTGGTTGTCATTGGGTCACTTTGTTACAGGGACCAGAATGTGGCTGCAATTAGCCCAAGAGGTTCAAGGACACTAATGGAAATTCCAACTGCACACGAAACCGGCTTAAACAAAGAGATGTATTGTTGATCATGTCATGTCGGTAACTTCTCAAAGATGATTAGAAAAAGCTTAAGCTTGTTTTCTTAAAAGAGGAAATGACGACAAAAGTGAATGGTTATTTATTTATACAATGAAAGCCCTGGTCTTAGAGGACATTAGTGCTGTGTCCACAAGTTGTTTACTTCCTTGCTTTGTGTGTCGAGCCATTAGTGTATAAACCTTGAAGACATGCAGGGGGATGATTGATGGATTATCATCAGTCGAGGCCCAGCACTGTGGAATTAGTCTGTCGTAACCCTTTTTAACTAGCCCGCTGAGAATACAGCACATGGGTTAGTATAGACGCGCAGATCTGTAAACAACATGAAATTAGCCCATAAAAGTGTGTGTATGTGTGTATGTCTTTGCTTTTCTATCTAAAACTATCTATCTACACAATAAATCTGGGTTATTGCTGTTTATGGTAAAATAAAACTTTACCATATACAACAGTTATTGTGGTGAGTATTCTTATCCAAACTCAGTATCAGCTACATAACAGAACATTACAGTTAAGAGGGAAGAGGAACTATCTGAATCTGTAACTGTAGCCAGGTTTCACACAAGAGCAATGTTGTAGCTTTATTCTGCCTTAGAGCATTGGAGGGTGGATTATTGTTATGCCTTTACGCTGGCAGCAGAGGTAGTCACAGAGCCAAATGGATGTCTGTGTAAAATGGATATCCAGAGAGATGGACACCGACAATGTTATGTTACACGTTACGCCTCTGCTTCTTGAACAAGATGCTATGCAAAAACCCACATGGTATGCAGGCTTGTTTGGTTCAGTGTACGCAATCACAGGTGACTTAACGTAACTAGAGCTTGATCGATTGGCCGATAATATTCCCCAATATGAGCCTTCCAAAGACACATCGATGTTGCCAGTTTGCCAAATGATATATATTTGTGTTATTTCATAGAAGGAACAATGCAGATAAGATGTGTGTAGTCTAAATTTCACATTTAAAAATATGTGTCTTTCTTAATTCAAGTTCCATATTTTTGGTTGCTTTTTAGTTTTCTTTTATTTGTAATAAATGTTCTGGTCAAGTCTGGGGTACATTTATTAAGGGCTTGATAATGACACCTTTGAAATCATTGCTGTATATTTCCTTCTTCGACATATGTATTGGCAGATATATCGGACGCTAATATCAGCTTTCGACCGAATAAATCCATATCGGTCGGACTCGAAACATAAAAGTTAACCTTGAATAAAGCAGAATCTCTGCATAAAAGCACCTTAGCTCCAGGTTGGGTTTCGATAACATTTGAAGAATATGTGGCTCTATATGCATACACACAGACACACACTACGACACACATCTCAAACAGACCATGTGAAATTGATCAAATTAGAATCACAGAGGGGCTCTGTTTAAGTGGTTGTGCAAAAGCAAGACTGCATAAACACTCACACATACACGCAAGCAGTGAAAGTGAATTCACAGATGCAGCTGAATATCTTATGCAGGATGTTTTCTGTTTGTGTGTCTGTGTCCTACCCAGTGTTAATGGAGATGATTTCAATGAGTGGGTTCCTCCTGATCTTGGGCAGGTCCAGTCTCGCTCCTCCGAGCCTCCGGCCTCCGTCTTTCTTCTGACCTAGCAGCCGAACCGAGTGGCCTGAAAACAACAAACAGGACTTAATCACATACTCGTTTTCTAAGTGAAAGAGTCGCTGTCAGTGTGTGTTTTTCTGTTGTTTGCCTGAAAAGGTGACACACTAGCCTGTAGAGGTGTCTGTGGAGAGGTGGGTGTGAAGATACAGTAAAATCATGTTCATGTTGAAAATGAATATATTACTGTGTTATAAGTGCAAAAATCAGCTGTATGACATTAGTCAGTGTTTGTGTGCACAGAGAAAACAAACAAAACAACACATAATAAAAAGAGAGGTTTACTGTTTTGTCTATATCTACAACGCACTCAAATGCACACACACACACACACACACACACACACACACACACACACACACACACACACACACACACACACACACACACACACACACACACACACACACACACACACACACACACACACACACACACACACACACACACACACACACACACACACTTTGCTTTCTATTGTTCAATAACAAGCTTTAGATAGTCAAATAAAAGCCTTGATTTAACTTCTCACAACTTATTAATATGATGGTTAAGTGAACAGGATAGAGGAAGAGGTATTGAGGCATATCAGAGCAGATGTGGTACTGGTTTGGTCAAAAGAGGGAGAAATGAACTTGTCTAACTGTGCAGGAAGTGGAATAATCCTGCCACCAGATGCACCAAAAACCAATGAAAGGCTAACATGAATAAATAAAGTTTGAAGAGGAGAGAGAACATGATAATTGTGCTTAGCTAAACTCCACTAACTTTACCAGAGTAGTTAACAGAGGTGAAAACAATGATGGATGGGTATGAAAAAAGGGATCTTCACAATAAAAAAGGACATTTCATCTTTTACCAACTGCGCCCAAATAATTCCAAAAGTATCACTCGGTGGATATAACATTGTTACAGAACTAAATGAGAATCGATAACAGAGTCTAATAGCTAATAGCTCAAGATGTCCAGGCTTTGGTGTGTGGAAATGGGATACTGGAGTCTCTCCTTCCCGAAAGACTAATAGGCTACTGGCTAGAAACGTGCAAGATGGAGCCGCTGAGGGATGGAATTGTCTTCCTGTTTTCATCCACTTTACATGGGTCTCCTGGGAGGGTGGGCTCAGGGCAGGAAGCATGGCTATCAATTGGTAGATAAAAATGACAATCTGGCCCAGAGGAGGACAAAGAGCCAATTGGTGAGGCGTGACTGGTCGTAATATCCCAGTACAAGCAAGGAAATGAGAAAACTTCCCTGGTGGAAAACAGCTTGGGACTTGGAGCACGTTCGGCCATCTTTTCCTCCGGGCCAGCTGTCTGTGCAAACGCCTTTGGTAGCAAAACAAGGACTTTGAATTAATGTGCTCTCTAATATCTCTGTAACCATCTCTCCCTCTGTTTGATGATCGATCAGTTCATGCATACATTAATACATTATTTAACAGAGATTAACCGTCCCACCTGCGCCTCAACTGCCGCTTTCAACATAGAATGAGAAGTTCATTCAACAAATGAATGAGAGAGAAGAAAGTTAAGGACTTATAAATAATGATAACTAAAATATGTTGACTTGATCAAAGCCTAAAAGAGCTTTGGCTTACATTTCTAAGCAAACAACTTAGAAATGTCTTTTTAACCTTGGTTAGTCTTTTTACTAGATCCCAACAAAAGTAAATTTTATGATAATAGTAATAACAATAATAAAACATGTGAACAAACTTGTCTGCTATGAGGAATGAAAAAGTGACAAAATCCCACAATTATAGACCACAATAAAGTGGACTTAATCAATTAAGAAAGGATTTTATATTTTTCAATAAACTAAGCAGCAGCTTAAAAAACAAGCCTAACCACACTAGCTAAGCACAATGCGGTAAAATAATCGACTCCTTATTCCTTTCATAAGAGTAATTTCGCTTCAGGTAAGGTGTACTGGGTGGTAGTTTTAAAAGTTAAATGTTTTTTCCAGATTGTTGATATTGTACATTTGTTTCAGATCATTCTAGCTGTGGGAAAATAAAGTTATCCATACCTAATTGCTTACACAGCCCTGTCAGAAGAAAGCAATTTCCAGTGTGGTGCTGGATTTCCAGATGGTTTTCCCAAATATGACATTGACCATTCTCATAAAACTTGGTACAATTGTCATTCTCCACATATTCCTGTTTTTTCTTTCCCTCTAAAACTTAACAGGACCCCTGAGAGTGTGCCTGCCACCCAAGACTCAAAGTATAATCTCACAACCAGCATGAAATCACACCAGGCTTGTATCAAAAGCCAAATTCAATTTCAGGACCTAGGGGACCAGGAATGAGAAGAGTTAAAATAAGTGACTTGGGTTCTTGAAGAACGCTGGCATAATTGTCATCTCAATTACAGAGTTTAGAGAGGCCAACTGCTGAGATGGGCAACCCCATGTAGACACAGAGACACACACAGCGCCTCATACCACATTTTCCTGTTACTGACTGGCCTCCTCTTGTCACCTTGCGATTTCCCCCCCGATCTCTCTCTCTCTCTCTCCGTTGTTCCTATCTCTCCTTCATAAATACAAACCAACATAAATCCTTCTATCCACTCATAACGGCCCATCATATCATGCTAGGGAAAGGGAGGGAGGGGAGCAAGGATAGATGGATGGAAGGGTTGATGGATGGATGGTTTGATGATGACAAAAAAAAATGCCTCCCAGATGAAAGATGTAGTGGCGAGCCAGATGGATGGCCGGATCATGGAGGTGGGGAGCTAAAAGGATGACCTCTTGACCTGGGTCTGATGTCTCATAAGTGGTAGGTCTTGTTGTGCTCCCTGGTTTGATTGTAAAGCAGCAGGCAGGATAGAGGGGGAAAGAGGTAAATTGGAGAGCCAGAGTGCAATGCTTGTCATTTATCCTCCTGATATAACAGGTAATTGGATATGTACCATCATCTTCAACAATAAATCTGCTTATTTTCAGGCCAAATGTCAGGGAAATGAATTTTGATGGAAAATATCTTAGATGCACATCAAATGAATTGCTTATAAATTCTACAATGTGCCTTAATGCAAATATTTCAAAAGCGTGCTTCCTTTCTAAAGCAATACACGGTGCTTTGATGCTTGACAATGACTAGCTCCACTGCAGAGCTTGCATTTGTACCTCCAGATGGGAGGTCACTGAGAATTAAACGATCTTCACAGCGCCTTCAGATGACTTCAAACATATGTGAATGCATCAAGTTGCCTCTTGGAACCTGCTCTTCAATTCCTCTCATATTCAGTCTTTCCATTCAATAACATCTTCATCCTCCTGATGTATTTTTTCAGCATTAACAACCACAAACAGTTTGTTTATACTGGTGAAATAAGGATTGTGAGGTTATATGGATCCAATATAGCCTCTGATCTGAAGCTAAGTAGATACATTAGCCTGTCTAACCTTTGCAGCCCCCTGTGTCTATGTCACACACATACACTAAATCTAAACTGTTTTGATGATAAAAGAATATCAGGTGACAAAAAAGCATCATCTGAGGCTATCAAAGCAGTGATGAAAGATCAATATTGGGAGAGAAAATAAAGAAATTGAGAAATCCAAATGGCACTATAAAGAAAGAGGTATGTCAAATATTTATTAAAAGGTGCCAAGGTAAGACTTTCAAGGAAATGTGCAATCCTTAAAGATTGAAAACATGAAAAACACATTTTCAAGCCTTTGTGTCGCATTCTATCTAGGGCTGGACAATATGGATTAAACTGTTATCACGAAAAATGTTATTTATGTTAAGCGCAAAGACCTTTCTCGCTGCGGAGTGGAGGATGTGGTTTTAAATACTTTTTTATGAGCAGAGGATGACAAACACTGGTAACAGCAAAACATTTTACAAATCTCAGGTGGATACATTTTGTGGTTTATACCTCCTCAGTGTTATTACACAATGCATAAGCAATCTATCCATATATATTGAATATTGAATATATTGCTATTGAAGAACATGTGTATCCTTTGTTGTTATTACTGAATTTTTTCCAGATCTACTGGTTGGGTTGGAAAACAAGATAAAGCCAAAGGTGTGTTTTTTGCGATTTCCAAGAAAATGTACATCTGGCACAGCAAAAAAAAAACATTTCTGCACAGTGGCAAGCATCACAAGACCGGGCAGCACTTGAAATGTGAGTGGCTTCATAGATATTAAGTACTGTGTGCATGCTCAGCAATCCACCGGACATAACTTCTGGATAAAGACATGCTCTTGTATTTACTATACAGGCAGTAACCTGAGCTTTATGATAGATGGATGCAGTATTTACAGTAGTGTGAGATTGTGCAGTGACATTGGATCCGTTCTTTTTGAGCCAGAATAGATGGACTCATGCCTCAAGAACCAAGAACCAAGGTCATAAAAGCATACTAGTACTCATGTGGAAAAGAGACCTGCAAGCGGTTTTCGATGCAGCAAAGAACTGTGTCTATTAGCAGTTCACTGAAGTAAGAATTTTAGTAGCCATTACAACAGGCAAATCCCGGAGCTTAAAGGTTTATGCGCAGGCCTCCGAGCTGAAATAACAGTTCTCAGTTTATACGAGGTCATAAAGAGCTGTAACGATACTGGGGAAATTAGTTTCTATGGAGGGGGCATGGATGAAGGAAAAGGGGGAGGGAGGGGGGGTTGAGTGTCAGAGGTAAAGGGGCCTAGATAGATTATGAGAAATGGGTGGAGGAAAGAATAGGGAAAAAATTTGAAAAATCATAGAGAAGAAATAAAAGTCACAGTGAGTTTGTGTGTAGGTGTTTGTGTGTTTTTGTGTGTAGCCAGACGATTTAGGGTTGATGACACATTGTAAAATGAATCCTCAGTTCAGCTGTCCTTCATTAGGGTGAGGCCTGCAGTGCAAGCTAGTCACTCATACACACACAGCACACACAGTGTAAACTCAATCTGTTCTTTATTAGAGAACAGCTGGGGGTGAATGACAGCTTGACTGGACACTCTCACACTGTAAACTCGCTCTGACCTTCATTAAACTGTTGAGTGCGTTGGTTCACTAACAGTTTAAATGGATGACCTAATCACTGCCATGTGAGTCTGTCCCGCTGTGAGCCACTCAGACGGAGATGACCACTTAGCTTGCTACTCAGACAGCAAGACACATAGAGATTAAAAAACAGGTCGGTTTTAATCACTGATCATACTCATCAACGTAGTCAAGTCAAGTTTTGTGTGCATTTACTTCCATAAAATTTAAACCATGAAAAAAGCAGTAAATCAACTCACACTGCACTTGGAGATTTAACACAAAGAACACCCTCTTGTAGACCGAAATTAACTTTCTAACCTTTTGGCCAAGATGGCTGGTGGAATACAGCCTTGAAGAAACCAGAGTAAAATTTAAAGAAAAAACATTATATATGTATATTTATTATTCAGGCAAATAAATCTACTTTCAATTTCAGTTATAAAAACCAAAATACCATTCAAGAAGTCCTGATCAGCTATGAAGTGAACTTCAGGGACAAGAATAGAAGCTTTGATGGATTCAAGGATGCAGACACACAGGCAGTGTGGCACTCGCTTTGTTCATGGTCATGAATGTCTTCCTGATTCAATATTTTACTTCAGCTTACAAATGTGTTGTTTCTTTTTTTTGTCTTAAGCATACTGGAGACACACAAAACAACTCTTCACTGTAACCTCTGCATAATACTCTAGTCGGCCTTGTACAACTTCAAACCTCTATTTCTCAACTTTATTTTTTCAAGAGGTTTAATCCTTTATCTCTTTTGATTAGCCTGACATCAAACAAATGATAGTGACCTGCATGCCATGCATCCCTCAAATCATTCCATCAATTACAATATATTTGTATAGCCCATATTCACAAATCACAGTTTGTCTCAAAGGGCTTAACAAGGTGCGACATTCCCTGCCCTTAATCCTCAACAAGAGTGAGGAAAAACAACGATATATGAACACTGCCATTTTGCACTTTTGGGGGCAAAGTCTGCACAATAGCAATCCAGAGTGAAGCCACATTATCAAGGTCCTGCAGGTACATGCGATTGACCAATCCGTTTTTAAAGCATCATATAAATGTTTAAAAACAAAAATTTTAAATTAACGAAATACCCTGCATCAGTGACGAGACCTAAAATTACGGAAACCATCTTTGGGAAAAATAATTGATCATTTATTGTGACGATTTAGAAATGCCCCATCCACTAACATGGGGGAGGCAGGGTTTTATGATCTATACTGCAGCAAGCCAACATGAGACAATCTGAGCGCTTTGTCTTTGCATTTGGGGAGCTGTCATGTCGTTCATCTTTATATGTGTAGCATAATGTTTCATTACATGGCCATGTTGATGCAAACATTTACCCTGCAGTGCTTTGAAAGTCCTCTGAGATTTACTCGCCCATGTTTCACGGTTGTTAATTTAGGACTCCTCTTGTAAATGTTTGCAATTCTACTACAATCACCATCAACAATGACACAATCAAATGTTGTTAAAACCTTTTAATAATTCACAGCTATCATTTTTGATTATGTTCTTTTCTTCAGGACCGAGATATATTCCTGCTTTTGACAGTCCAGTCATTCTCCGTCCTGCTCTTCTGTCAATAAGTAGACAGACTGCTGTACTGAAAATCATTCATATGTGGAGCTGATTCCACTGCTTCATTTCCCATTACGATAATAAAAAGATTCTCATTCATACATTAGCTGATCAATGCGTTGCTGCTCGCTCACTCATACAATTGCTGCTCCTGCGTGGTGGTGTGTGTGTGTGTGTGAGTGTGTGCGCTTTGTATGTTTTTTTGTGTGTCAAAATACCTTTAATTGCCTCATCCACGACTTCCACCACTCGATCAATCTGCTGGACCTGAAATACAGACACACAGGGGAGAAGTTTATTGATGCTGATGAGCCAAGTCCACAAGGTCAAACAAAAGCCTGATATTGACAACCCACAAACACACATAAACTGATCCACACTTAAACAAGGTGGGCATGTAAATATACACAAAGACGATGTGGGGTATAAGCACACGGACAAACAAGTGCAAAAGAAGACGCCGCGGTTTTTCCAGCCTGGATGAAGTGGTATAGATTTCTTAAATGCCACTGCGTGTCGATGCAGCTGTAAAAATAACGTATATTATGTATCGACAGAGACGCGGTCTTGGAGTGAGCATTCATGGATGAGAGCAGAAGGAGGAAACGAAAGAGGAAGAGAGAATGGCAGACATATGATTATAGAGGGAACAATTCAGCAAGAACACATAATTAGAATATGAGAGAATAAAACTGAATCATGTAATGAAGAATCTAAATATTATCCTCGGATGAAAATCCTGCAGCTCCATAGGTAACTCTGGAACTACCACTAAATGATGAAGGGACTAAAAAACACTAGGAGAGCACATACCTCCACCGAGGCTAATGCTCTATCTCGCAATGTTAAAGAAAGTGAAAAGAAAACGATCTGCCCATTTATCCGAATCCCTTCAAAAGTCCATATATGTTCTTACTTGTGTTGTGCTTCACATCTAAACACAATTTCATTGAAATCAGAAGTTTTTCTGTAATCCTGAAAACTAACAAACAAACTGCAATGGAAACATAACCTCCTTGGTGGAGGTAAAAACGAGCAAGATGTTGCTTTCACGTTGGACACAAATAGAAGCCGGAGTGGAAGGTTTGACTGGATATTAAAAGAGCCAGAATTCTGAGAACAGCACTTATTTTACTCATCCACTATCCTTAGGAGGACAATAAGTGGAAGTGACATATAAGGCTGTACAGAGCGGAAAAGAAGTGGGGGAAAGAAAAGAAAAAAAAAAAAAAAATTCAATGCCATGACTTTCCCTTTTATTCCTTCCAGCATCCCCTCTACATCTAATTCTCTCACTTTCGCTATTCTTAGAGGGCTATGCTCAAACCCTTAGTGCCAGCTCTCAATGCCTCCAGGCCCATTACCCAGTGTAACCCTTCTTTCAAACACACTCACACAGATGCATGCTGTGCTTTGCAGGCAGCAGTTATAAGCATGTTACACACTGAAGTGAACTATTTTCCTCTAGCCAGGCAATCTGGCACCATTCAGAAGAGCAGCAGGTGTCCCTCTGCCCTCAATAGGTTAAAGTATCATTTATAATGTAACCATTATTTCAGATCTCACCAGTCCATTCTAATCACTAAATCCCACTTCATGTGCTCATTGAGTTTTGTTTTATTAAGGAATATATATAGACTCACCAAGCACTTCACTATGAACTCCTTATTTTTGCAAGTATCTAAATCAGTCAATCATGTGGCAGCAGTGTGGTGCATAGAACCATGCAGCTGCAGGTCAGGAGCTTCAGGTAATATTCACTTCAAACCTTCGACTAGGGGTAAAGTAGGATCTCAGTAACTTTGACCATTGCCTGAATTTCTCTGCAAGATGGGCTGGTCCGAGATTTTCACACATCAGCCACTAGAATTTACTCAGGACGGGACGAAAAAGCAAATCATTAAGTGAGCAGCACTTTTGAGGTCAGAGGTAAAAGGCCACACTGGTTTAAACTGACTTGAATGCTGTGGTTACACAGGTAACCACTCATCACAACTGTGGTGAACAGAGGAGCATCTCACAATACAATAAATGGTGGATCTTGAGGTAAATGAGCTTCAACGGAAAAAGAAACCATCAGGTTTGACACATTTCAACAACCAGGACTCTCTCTGGAGCCTGACTTAAGTGAATGAAGTGAGTTGTCAAGTGAGCAATCAGGAGAAGAGCCTTGGTAAGAGACGAGACAGAGAATCAGATGGTCACTCTTGATGAGCTCTAGTGATTACAAGTATCATAGCAGAAAGAGATTGGAAGTTTCACGGCAATGCGTACAATAATTTTGTCAAGGAGATTTTTTCAGATTAGCTTTTTTAATAAATGAGTGCAAAGCCGGATCTAAATCTGCCTGTTTGAAATGGTCTGTTTGATTAACCTGTGGAGATGCTGCTTCCAGCTTTCTTTCAGAAACAGCAAGTGTGACCTGAAGTGATCAAGCTACAGCAAGTTAAAACAGGCTGCTTGACCCCGAAGCTGCACAAAGAGCTGTTCACCAGTTATTCAAAGTTCAGTGAAGCTCAATTCAGTACGCAGGACCATAAACTGGAGAATCAGTTGTTGTTTGCGAACCAGCCTGTTGAACAAATGAACAGTTGTCCAACATAAGACGGACAGATTTCTTGATTTTGATTTGTTCAGTTTCTTAAACTCAGTTTTTTCTTTATTTCTATTCTCAGCGCAGAACTACAAAATAAAACATTTTTAATTAATTAATTAATTAATTGCACGGTATACGTATAAGCGTGATGTATGTTTACAACATTGCTGACCCACTGTAATTCTCAGATTACCCTGCAAGCTCTCTGCTGGTGTGTGAATGTGTGTGTAACGCATGTCTGATATAGGCAGTGGCATGTCTGCTTCGGACATGCAAAACACTTTGAGCTTGCGTGACTTGCCTGTGTACGTTACGCACAATACACCGCCGTTCATTTCCCAGCAACTGCAGACGGCGAAACACAACAGAAACACACACAAAAGCTGACACACATGCAGCTTGATTAAAACGAGTGAATTCAACAGGAAGCACTCTTTTTAACTACTCCCCTTATCTAGCCGTTAGTGCAATCACTATATACAAATTCACAACTGCTTATTTGCATGTCATTTGCATAACCCACCAACTGTCACCGCCATTGTGAGGCTGATTGTAACTACCAGGTATATGGGGGGGGGCTAGTATACCTCTGTCAGGGTGTGTGAACCATGTGCGCCTGTTCATGCCTGCATCTGTCAGTGTGTAGTTGTCTTTCTATGGCTGTAAGGACAGTTTTAGTTGAAGCCATTGTTATGAGGAGGTATTCAGTTCTCAAATTTCCATAGGGATGTTTGAGGGGTGAGACCTGGTTTTAGGGCTGGGCATTTTACCTCTGATGGTCCAGGTTGGGGGCAAGGGAATACACAAAAGTGTGTTTGTGTGTATCAATGCATAATCCAGTCTACTCATAACAATGAAAGACCAGCAGTGGTAAACTTCCCAGCTGTTTCTGCCTCGCCCTGAAGGCTATAACATATATAAACCAGTTTATCTGTATGTAATTGTATAACACATACCTGCCACTTGCCTTGATTGTAATTGTGTAACACAGTGGCATGTTTACTTAAATTCTATTACATTATTTATGGCGAAGGATATTTAACTTAACATCCGAGAAACCTCCCCATCCCCCAAACCCCCTTATTTTTAAACAGGAGGTAGTAATCAACCTTGGACAGTTTGATTTATCCCCATTTTCGTCAAGGCAGTTTGTTTTATTAATGGAAGCAAATAAAGTCAAGCATTATATCAAATCAAGATCAAGGTTTTCTGTGGTGATTTAAATGATATAATCTAATTCGAACAGTAGGCGTTCATAGAAATACAATAATTAGTTAGCTCTGCTTAACATGGATTAAATGTCTTAATACACGGAGCTCAACTATAAGGACTTTTTTGAAAACCTCTCATTGCTTATTAATGTTGGAATGTCTGATGTGATTTTGACAAAAAATAACTTCATTCATGCCCCACCAAGGCCCTTCACTTAAAAGTAGACAATAAAGTAGACTCAATGACTTTGCAGGGTGTGTAGAGTGACAGCATGAAGAAAAACACAAATAAAAACCCTTTATCAATTATTAAAATACTTCCCTTTTGTCGTAACTAAGGTGAGACCATTTCAAAATTCTATATCACATTTTATCATACACCATATGTAAGAATAGACACTTGAGGGACTGTAATCAAAAATTTGCAAAAAGCCAAAATCCTTTTTAGGTGTCACGGACAACTGTAGAGAAGAGGGCTTTAGATAACTGATTCAAAGATGTTGTTTCATCTTCATATTTCTGTCACTTCACTGATGTGAGGTGAGGTTTTCCCTTTAGCCTCAACACCATTTTTTTTTTCGTTGGCTTCCCTGTGTCTGTAACCCTCACCTCTCTCACCTCACTGACTGAACACTATCAACATTTAGAGGGGCAGTTGCCATATACCTTTAAAAAAAGGGGGAATAAGAAAGACTGTTCAGAAATTGCTCAGAGCCTTAAGCAATGAGGTCTTCACATAAGTCACTGGCCCTGTCGTTTTCAATACATCAGATAGCTTAGGGCTCAATATATTAGATGTTTCTACCCTGGTGGGAAATGTTCTATTTGGTGTTAACAAGTCAAAACACACACACACACATTTGACCGTTAGATTTATGCAAAAATAAGAAAAAACACTGCACAGCTTTTAGAATCATTTTACCTATTTGGCGTTGAACCTAGAAACTAACCCATGCATTATGTATGGGATGGTGTCAAAGGGGTTTGCATCTCAAAGTGGGAAACTTACTGTATAATCAAATTAAAGCCGACTGAGAAGTTCATGCTGACAGTTTTATGCAGGAAACAACATGGGTTGGTAAAAATGAACTGGGGCGGCATATTGTAAAATAAAAACCTGTAACGCTCAGAGACATTCTAGTTAATTAATTTCAGCGCTCTCAGTTGTCTTTTAAACATTGTTCACTGCGGTTGACGACCAGCTCTAGACACGGTTAATTTTGGCATCTATGTCCTATATACAGGCGCAGACTCGTTAAACAGGGGTCCGTGTTATTCATGCCAATGTCATATTTCCTCTTTCCATTGGGCCTTATCTGTCAAAGTCTTCATGCTTCCTTTCTTTCTTTCTTTTCAGCGTCCTCAGGCTCTTTTCCGCCTCTCCCGGTTTCCTCTTTGTCTTGTACTTTTCTACCTCCTTCCATCATATACTCTTCCTGCTTTTCTATTCTCCACCCTGTTCATCTTAGCAGTCTGGAGTTTTGTCTCCCAGGGATGTCTATTGATCCACCAAGCGGCAGGGAGGCCAGAATAGAACAGACACAGCAGGTTGGCAGCAAGGTGAATGACAGGTCAATCCATCTTAGTCTCAGTGTGTGTGTGTGTGTGTGTGTGTGTGTGTGTGTGTGCGCGCCTGTGCGAACTCCTCAAAGTGAACCCATTAGACACAAATAAAGGCCAACAAAGGGACCCAGGTAGAAATATATATTTTTGTGTGAGCCTATCCCTACAACATTCAGGTCATTGCTGTCAGATAAGTAAGTTCAAACGCACAAACATGAATATGGATACATACCCCAATGATGCTGAGTCCTTTGAGGTAGTCCATACGTGGCTGGGCCTGGGGAACGCAACCTGCTAGTACCACCTTTTTCTCCTGTTCTTGAGCTTTTCTGTCAAAACAAATACAAAGAAAATGACAGAAGAAAAGATTACATTTTAGCACCAACACTGTGCACAATTCCAAGTCTCAGCCTTCTTTAACCCATTTAAATGCAGCATATGGGGGTATATACCTTTAAGAACACATGTGAGGTTTGTGAGCTTTTCCCTTGAGAGCAGGATGAGACATTTTATACAATGTCATCGAGTGATTGATGGAACACATCGTGATTTGGGAGAATGGCGAAGCATAGTATGGTTAATACAGTTAGCTGGTTTGGAAAAAGTTTCTGAAGTTGCGTGTCAGACAGTGGCTGACAATTTAAGGGAGGGAAGCGATACTGAAAAGATGCAGCAGAGTTTCCTTGAGGAAAACAATGATGAAAGGGAGATTTTAGATGTTAATGTTGGCAATTCTGTCAGCTTTTCAGAGAAGCTGCAGGTGTTAGGTGGTTGTTTTCAAACAATGCTTAGGTTTTAGAATGCATTTCAACGTGAGAAAGGAAAACAATGTTGGGGAGAGTTTCCTGCTACAAGGAGAACACGGCTTGTTTTCCCCAGTGGCATGTGAGCTATTCCCTCATGGAATGCCCTTGAGAAAAAGAATTTGCTCAAGGTAAATCCCACAGTGTAAATTCAGACTTTGTAAATGTGATAATTGGTTTGTTTGTTATGTCTGATTATCTAAAATGGGAACAACAGATTTGTTTATGCCTCAGTGCCAGCAACAGCCATGGCCAGAAGCACTGTGTTTTTGGGTTGCCTGTCTGTACGGACATCAGCCCGTCCATCTGTATGTCTATTTCATGTTAACGCAATAAGAACGCGTAGAGCAAATTCCATTACATCTAGCAAAACAGGGTGAAATCTCTGTTTTTAGCCGCAACAATAACATTTACCAATTTTTTTTAAATACCCATTTTTAAGTGTAGGGCATTTGATTTAATGTTCAATTAAGGTTAAGTAGACTGCATTAAAAGTATAGGTCACAAATTGCAACTTCAGTTTAACTTAAGTTAGCAAAAATATGATTAGCAATTGTGGCCAATTAAGTGAGCCAGGTTATAAAAAAAACGCACAGCTTTCTGTGTTTAGATTTGGTCTAATATAACATGGTGTTGTTCTGAAACTAAATTAGATTGTGAGACTTCATAAAAAATGGGAGAGGGTACACAAGTGTCTGTAGGCTACTGAACATAAGCCGAAACACATTTGTAGTGGTTCAGCCTTAGAGGAAGAGACATGCTTCCAATAACAGGATTATCTGGAAGGATTATCTGAGGAAATTGGTGTCTCAGTGACTGAGCAGAAAGTTGGGAGGACATTGCAAGAAGTCAAACTCTTTATATGGCCTCCAAAAAGAAGGGAAACGCATACAAAAATAAATAAGAGATAGATACAACTCTGCCAAAGAACATGAAAAGAGGCCTGGTCTGCATACTTTGGTCAGACAAAAATAAAATATATTTGTTCCAATGCGGCATAATGTGGTGCAATAGAAAAAGAAATGTAAAGGTTGCCTTGTGAATGTAATTCATATACCAAATACTGAAGTGAATAACTCCCAACCAGCAACAAGCTTGAAGGAACCTTATTTAAAACAAAATGCAAAGTTCACACAAGAGTCTTTACAGAAGAAGGAAAGAGAAAACTATGAACTGACCAGACATGTCCCTTGACTTCAATCCAATAGAAAACCTTTGGAGTCAGTATTTTAAAACAGAAGGTAAAGCAAGGGGGAAAAAAAGAGACTGCTTTAACAAACACCAGCTGAAAGGAATCATCTGTGAATAATGGCAGCAAATCTCGCCACAGATTTGTTTACGCTGGCATCATCCATGACAAGGAGGATCAAATCTGTCATCTACAATAAAGTCTAAAGGACGGAATATGAATATTAAAGGCTGAACCAACATTTGTTGAGATTGGTACATAAATATGAACCTTTGTTATAGAACGTTTTCCTGTTACTGGCCATGTTATATTGTATAACACAATGTAATGTAAAAACATAATGTATTTATTTACAATTACTTATTAATAGAAATGAAAACCAGCACTAAAAATCAAGATGTGAATTTAAAAGGCCCGTCAGACAGTAAATACTGTAGCAAACCACTATAAGAGTGAGTGTATGTGTGCGTGTTTCGAGTGTGCGCATGCGGATGTGTGCGAGTCGGTATGTCACCTCCAGTTAGTGGCAGTGTGATTTGAGACACTCGGTCTGTCTGACAAAAGCTTTTGGAGGAGCTGCCCAGACTCCACCATGAATCTTTAATAATGAAGCCTCCTGACAGTTGGAGTAAGAGAGAGAGAGGGAGGGAGAGAGGGATGAAAGTGGGTAGCTGTGTAAGTGAGGAGGGAATCATGGGAGGAGCAAAGAAACTGGATGCAAACTGTCAGTTGGGTTTTAATTCAGGCTGTGTTTGTATTCCTCGGCAAAGCAAAGACAGGCAGAGTGATGGAGGTGGAGGGGGTGAGCAAGAGAGCAGAGCGAGAGAGAGAGAGGTGAAGGCAGACAAACAAAACGAGGAACGGAGGGATAGATGAAAGCTACAGTTGGTGAGAGATGAGTGGGGAGATGAAGGGAGGGGAGATGAAGGCAGAGTGAAAACTTTTTTATGATTAGTTTTCGATTATTATTCTGAGCTGTTTGTATTATTCAGGTTTATTTTAGTCTCCTCATTTTTTTATTTCTTCATCTAATTCCTGTAAGTGTTGAGCAGGTAGCAACAAATCACTTAAGATGCCAAAAAAGATGACACATGGAGGAAGAAGAAAGTCCGCTGAATGTGACGCCTCACCACAGACTAAAGTGTTCTAACAGCACGTTCAGAGAAACTGTACTTCCATTGATCCTCGGGAATGCATGTTATTATTGTACATGTATGTTTATAGCTTTATCAACAGCCCTTTATTATAGAAAATAAGGGAATAATATCCAGCTACTTAAAATCTCTGTTCTGGTGTAAAAACATGCAGAAAACACACAGAGGCAGGGAGCACTTTATAGCTGTAGAATCGTGATGCTGGTAAATACTTAAAGTGGGAATGATGTAAACTTCCAAGACTGGGTGAAGTGAGACGGATGAAGCCAAAAAGAGGGATTTATCTGCTTAGAGTAACTTGTTCCCCCCAAACTGTTCCTCATGAGGGACCCACACTGGCATCACTGAGCGCACGCACACACACACACACACACACACACACACACACACACACACACACACACACACACACACACACACACACACACACACACACACACACACACACACACACACACACACACACACACACACACACACACACACACACACACACACACACACACACACACACACACACACACACACACACACTCACTCACTCACTCACTCACTCACTCACTCACTCACTCACTCACTCTAGGGGTGCGTCTGCATAATTCACGCAGTCTCCTGCCAAAATGCGCCAAACGTTCCTTTAATGCGCTACTTGCTCCCCGCCCACACACCCAGAGCCATAGCTGACACAGCGAGTAAGCAGACGCTGCCTGATCCGTCGCCTCAGCGCCCCAGGGGGGAACAGGCCAATCACGTCGCACACGGTTCCTGGATGGGATGAGATGGAATGGGATTATGTGATGCAGTTGCCGTGGTGATACTTTTGAGCCCGACTGAGCGCTCGCTGCCAGTGACCCGGACCAGAGCAGATGTCCCCCGAGATCAGAGGACGAGGTGTGCTCGCAGACGCACACGCACAGGCACAAACACACACACACACACACACAAACACGTTTCCTTGGCACCTAGCCCTAAATCTCTACGGCCCCCTGTCAACTCCATGCTCTCTATAGCCTCAAGACCACACATGCACACACACATACCAATGGTCACGGATGGTAATGGCAAACAGCAAACACTCATCTATGCATACATGTATGACCTCTGCGGTATACATGTATGTTAGGGAGGGCTGTGCTGTACATACTGGTTTTTAACAGCTGAGTGGACACAGTGAATCAGTCAAATTGGAGCGGACTAAATGTCCAACTGAATTGATCAGGTTGACTTGGAGAAGCCCCTTGTAGTAAATATGACATTAAAATAACTCGGCATTAAGATGGACCACAGTGCATGACCTATATAAGGGCCTTTTCAACTTTCTTTCAACAAAACTTGAAGTGAAAGGAGACCCTTTCCGCCTGGATCTTCTATAGCATAGGATTTATATGACTGTGGCGGAAATGCAGTGACATTATCATATAAGTAAGCCACGATGCTTATGTTCTCACAACTGCAACAAATGTCTGAAAGCGTCCAAGTCGATGTAAAAGAATATGGCTAAACATTTTTTCAAATCATGTACATGTATTAAGATAAAGTTTGAATAGAGTTAGTGGTTAGCTAAATAAAACAAATTGATTAAGTTCATTTCCTGACTCTGTTCGTTGTGCGTCGTGTTTCGAGAAGAGCTCACTTTCTTTTTTTTTATTTCTTCAACCATCATCATGGCCAATCTTGTCATTTTAAGTCGTCGCCACATGTTGGCCACCAATCGTGTCTGTCACTAGTACGAGTCCCAGCTGCACCCCTGGTACAGAAGGACCGCATGCTGCAAGATGTCCTCCTGGTGGGGTACGTGCATGCAGTGTCGAGAAATCCCACAAATCCTGCGACTTCTGATCACTTCCTTAAGTGAAAATGTTCCCCAAGGCAAAGAACTAAAACTTAATGAGAATCACCTCTGGAGTAATCTCCCTTGATCCGTCTGATCACATTCAAGCTAACGAGCACCCAGTTCAGATACACACAGACCAGGAGGGAGGCCTGAGTTCAAGCTTAGCTAAAGCAGATATTGAGCTCATATTAATTCTTGAGAATGGTTTGTTATTATTATATTTAGTTCTGTAAAACTGCGTCGTTCATTTCGACATAATGGTCGCTGGGTTTTAATACCCTCTGCTGTCACTAAGTGGCATTGACATGAAGGGTGGAAGCAAGGTCAGTGGTCTTCCCGTCCTCCCTCTCCATGCCCTTATAAGAATGAATCAAAGTTTGTTCTGTGTATTACATTTTATTGTGTACAGATTGTTCTTGAAAATGAAACATTATCCTTTAAATAAATAAAATGTTGGTTAATAATAGATTGTCACCAGATTGGTATTACTTCCATTATCCAGAGAACGTCAGCTGAGTAGACAATCCTTCAGGACACATTTGCGTTAAGCTAAGAAAATGTGGTCGAATGAAAATGTTACGCACACACATGCACACAAAGCATCCCAAATGAGTCTTGGGTGCATTCAAACCTAACAGACGTCCACTTGTGATTGCATCACCTAATATCAGGTTATGTCCAATGAAGTCATGGAGAACAACTTTCCGTGTCTGTGTGTGTGTGTGTGTGTGCGTGCGCGTGTCCTTTCAATGACTCTTCCTGCTGCTAAACACCCTCAGCCCTACAGAGCACTACATGGTGGGGGGCTGGCTCATTACTCACAGAGAGCTGGCCATATGGTCCCTAACAAACATGTTGCTTAAAGGATGAGGTCATACTGGTAAGAGTGGTGTAACTAGGATGTACAGATCTGCATCGTGATTAGCTCTGTGTGCTGTGTGCTCTGTGACCTCTACTGTTCGGAAAATGAGTTAAAATGCCATCTGTCTAATGTTTAAATCTGCTTTTTCAGATTTTTCTTTACCTAATTCAGCTAACATTTTTGTCCTAAAGCAAAATCACTGCATTCCAATTTAACCGAGTGTAACTGATTTATTATCCATTACATCCCTACGTTCTCTACCCCCACTTTCTTCCCCCTTCCCTTATTTCCCCTGTCCTTGCTCCTCTGTCTCATCTTTTCCTTCATCCCCTCATCTGCACTCTGACAGTTGTTTCTGGCTGAGTTGACAGCGAGCCAGCCAATCAGCACACTCCTGACCTCTCTGCATTAGCATAAGCAGCAAGGGGTAAGGTTAAGTACCCATCAAGCTTCAGTAATTAAGATGTGAGCTGGTGTGTGCATGAGTGTGTAAGTGAGTGTACCACAGATAGAGCAAATGTGTTCAGTCAACTACTTTGGATATTTCTTTTTGCAAATTTAAATGTATACAACAATCTAATCAAGGTCTTGGATTTCAATTCTATGTTTTTTTACAATCCAATATCTAAACTTACTTCTGATTACTTACCTCTAATTAAGAGACCATGATGTGTGTTTATTTATTTAATGTTTTTACTCTAGCAGCAGATGCATCTCCATTACTGGCTGACAGCCCAAACCGAACAAATCCGGAGAAAACACGAATAGTTACTCTAATTGAAAACACAGCCTCTCCTCTGTGAATAAGCATACAGGAAAAGTTTCCTCAAACAACTGTCAAAATACAAACGGTATAAATAAAACAGCAGCTAACTCTGGGTCCGAGGGATCTGACTGCTGACAAAGTGAACTAAATAAAAGCCGTTAATGTATAAGACCAGGGGTCTGTAAGAGATGTAACTGAGAGAGAGAGAAAGAGGAAATAAAGGTTGTTATTTAGTGATCGACAGGAAACTGTCAAAAGGACATCTTTATAAACGAGAGATAAGCAGAAGTAAGCAAGGTGGTAGTGAGTGTCAAACTGAAATAATAGTCAGGTAAACATAACAAGATGCAGAGGGAGAGACAGTGAGTCTCAAAGTCAGCTCAGGGTTAAACCCTAACCTTTCATAATGATATGAGCCTGTCTAAAAATAGGTTTGTGTGGACTAGAAAACTCTCAAAATCCTATTTCATCATTATTCTACATTCTATTGAAAACTGAATATGTAATCTAGCTCAGGGGGTTAAATAAGGAACACATACTTTTAAAGTAAAACTACAAATGTCAATACTTAATATTTTCTTTTATACAAAAATCCATCCAACCATGTTGAAATCAAATATCCGACTTGTATTGCATGAAAGTAAGACTTGAGGAGTAAAGGAAGGAAAAAAACGGTGCACATCTTATTCACCATGTAGGGAGAGGGGGATGACAACAGGAAATAAAGGAGGGAGGACGAGAGCTTGGAGGCCGTAATAGAAGATAGTGATTGAGGGATGAGAGAGAGGTTCGAGAAGTAAAGCTGCTGAACCCCCCTGAGATCTCTCTCTTTCTCACTCACGCACACAAGTCACACACGTCAACCGCTGTTGTGTTTCACTGGACACTAGATCTGTGGTCCAAAACGAATAAAACTGAATGAGAGCAAAACCCAAATTAAATAACAGAACAAATAAAAGCAAGGTGAGGAAGGAATAAAAAAAGGCAGGAAATGGGATGTATAATTTAATCAATACGAGGTAATACTAATTACATGAAAGCAGGTCTATAAAAGTGAGTTGTAGTAAGTGATGTATACCTAAAACCCTAAAAGATCCTTCAAACAAGATGCAAAGGCCAGAACACAGGTTTGATAGGAGCAGAGAGCTAAGCCTAATCTGAGTTACCACAATGAAACCCCATGACGACCTGATAAAAGACAATAGAATAAAAAAAACATCTGACTTGTTTTCAGTTTTATTCAGTTTATAGCCAGCGTGGTTAATAAAGGCATACATAGAGCTGCGTTTTACAGGATACAGGCAATCTGTTGACCAATCAATACACCTATAATGTGGCTGGTTTATGACTGGCTCGCACGGCCTCCGGGTGTATCAGAGATAGAATGCAGCCCAATTGCCAACATGGGCCTAGTAAAGGCCAGTCAGAGGAAATGCAAGGCTTTCAGATTATGGCCTTTAAAAAAAAAGAGAGAAGCCTCACACACCTGCCCGGTGCTGTGAAATGGATGACATCTGTCTTGTAAAAATGACTAGAATATGTGATAAATATTGCATCACTGTAAATGAGTTGTATACGCCGCTTGAATGGTTCATAATAGGGAAAATGCTGATATAAAAAGCAGGGGGGGAAAAACAGCTGAGAATTCCCAAACACATGCAGACACACATATGGGCAGGGAATTGCATGAGAGATGAGCACTTGAATGAGCAGTGAAGAGGGGGTAACCCGACGCTGAATCCCACTAAGAGTCCCAAGAGTCCTATTTCTAATGCAAAGTCCTGTTTTCTATAGGCGAGGCCATTATGGGACAAAGGTATAGGAGCAACCCCTCACCCGGACACAACTGACAAACAACACTCACAAGTTCACTCACAGGATTGTTTTTTCGTTCATCAAATTGTTTGTTCGATGGAATTATCAAAAAAACATATATCTTTATTCTTTATCTTTATTGGAACAAATGTCTGCATGTATAGATGAAGTTAGATATATTTGTGAGTCTAAAAGGAAGGAACCGTGTGCAGCGTTTCTGTGGTAATCAGATTTATGTGTTGACTGTTGTAGATAAAACACAGATTGTGTTGTCTAAATGATGATTTTTGAGTTTTGCTATCTATTTAAACTAATTTATATGCACTTAGCTTGTATGTGGAGCATTGGCAGTTAGTGTGGCAGCTCCAGTCTCAGACAAAACAGGTCATGTCACAGGGCAAACACAGGCATTCATCATTCAGAGCCACAGCCACTCCCCATGAGGCCTTTCACCTCTGTGTGAATCAATCTGAAAAACGAATATGCATGTGTGCAGGCATACATGCATTTTCCTTCCAGTGCATACACATGCTTACATGTGTTCGTATAGGTGTGTCCATGTGCACATGTTTGTGTGTCTCTGCAATTATTCTGAGCCAGAAGTGGAGACAAGGGGGAAGTCCTTGCTAAGATGACAGGGGTGAAAGGACAATTCTGGTTGAATGAATTCAAGCTAAATTAGTCCAAGCATAAACAATCATGATTGGTTTCAAGGTCATAAATTATTACAAGCAAGGTTTTGGAAAAGTGGAACAGCAAATGCTCAGTGACCTGGAATATTTCTTATTTTCAGTCAACACGAAGCCAAACTAATTATACTGTTCTAACAAGTATGGATTGGAAAGCATTGTCCAATCTTAACCTGTGAAAACAGTGTATATGCCCCAACGACTCGTCAAAACTATGTTTAAGAAACCTCTGATGATTTTCCACACTGAAAAAAAGGATGAAAAAATGGCAATTGGCACCCTGAGACGGAAATATAGTTTAGACATAGAGAAAAACCTTTAATTTCCTCAGCCAAGGACGTTGGAGCTCCAATTTTTTTTGCTCCAAAAAATTGGAGCAAATCTGGATAAACAGGTGGAACCAGGAATCTTTTACACTTAAGATTTGCCGTTTTTGCCATTTAAGATACGTGCCATTGTGCACCACTGCACTCTGAAACTCCCTCTTTTAAATGGCCTGTGCTACGCGAGACGGGTTTTCAACAATGTTGAACTTTGACCAAGGTTACGCTTTGAAGAACACCCATGCTTCCATCAGAAACAAAACTGCCAGCCAGTAAGCAGAATGCACAATGGAGTTAAAGTCGATATTGTGTCTGAGATTCCCAAATTGTATGACCAAGATTTTGTGAATATTGAAACCTCAGGAGGACAAATGAATCATGGAAACACATTTTGAGTCTATAGAGGTGGGTTTTTAGCTTAGGGAGCTTGTTGTAGGTAAGACAACTGTCTATTTTGCACTGAACACAACAGTTTACTTAGAAGTAACTAATTCTGATGCATCAGAGAAAAGGTCCTGTATTTGGATTAAACGGTTTAATCCAAATACTGATTAAACTGTGGACTGATTAAGCCCGGGGCCCCCGTCTGGAGCTAGGCCCAGACGGAGGGCTCGATGGCGAGCGCCTGGTGGCCGGGTTTGCCACGGAGCCCGGTCGGGCATAGCCCAAACAAACTACGTGGCAACCCCCCTCTCTTCATCCCATGGGCCCACCACCTGTGGGAAGACCCTTGGGGTTGGGTGCGCAGCCACATGGGTGGCAGCGAAGGTCAGGGGTCTCTGTTTGGATTAAACAGTTTAATCCAAATACTGTTTAATATTTGGATTAAACAGTATTTTAATCCAAATATTATTCTCCTGGAACCGTCACCTTATCGTGGTGGAGAGGTTTGCGTGTCCCTATGAACCTGAGGGCTGTGTTGTCTGGAGCCTTGTGCTCCTGGTAGGGTCTCTCATGGCAGAGTGGTCTCAGGTGAGGGGCCAGACTAAGAATGGTTCAAAAAACCTCAATGAATAACGAAAAAAGAGGAGATGTGACCCGGCCCGGAGGAAGCCCGGGGCCCCCGTCTGGAGCTAGGCCCAGACGGAGGGCTCGATGGCGAGCGCCTGGTGGCCTGATCTAAACCCGAGCGGTCGTTTGTTATTGGACTTCTGCGCTAGTCATGGAATATCCATAACAAACACCATGTTCGAACATAAGGGTGCTCATAAGTGTACCTGGTACCAGAGTACCCTAGGCCGAAGATCAATGATCGATTTTGTGATTGTGTCATCTGATCTGAGGCCACATGTTTTGGACACTCGGGTAAAGAGAGGGGCGGAACTGTCAACCGACCACCATCTGGTTGTGAGTTGGATCAGGGAATGGGGTAAATTTCCGGATAGACCTGGTAAGCCCAAACGAGTAGTGCGGGTGAACTGGGAACGTCTGGAGGAGGCCCCCGTCCTAGGTATCTTCAACTCACACCTCCGGCGGAGTTTTTCTGGCATTCCTGTGGAGGTTGGGGGCATTGAGCCGGAGTGGGCGGTGTTCAAAGCCTCCATTGCTGAAGCTGTGGTGGCTAGCTGTGGCCTCAGGGTCTTAGGCTCCTCAAGGGGCGGTAACCCTCGGACACCGTGGTGGACACCGGTGGTCAGGGAAGCCGTCCGATTGAAGAAGGAGGCCTTCCGGGATATGATATCCTGGAGGACTCCGGACTCGGTTGCAGGGTACCGACAGGCCCGAAGGGCTGCAGCTGCTGCCGTGTCGGAGGCTAAGCAGCGGGTGTGGGAGAAGTTCGGAGAGGCCATGGAGAAGGACATTCGGTCGGCACCAAAGTGTTTCTGGAAGACTATCCGGCACCTCAGGAGGGGGAAACGGGGAACCATCCAAGCTGTGTACAGCAAGGATGGGACTCTGTTGACCTCAACTGAGGAGGTCGTCGGACGTTGGAAGGAACACTTTGAGGAACTCCTGAATCCGAATAACACGCCCTCTATGTTGGAGGCAGAGCTCGAGGTTGATGGTGTTTCGTCGTCAATTTCCCTGGTGGAGGTCACTGAGGTAGTCAAACATCTCCGCAGTGGCAAAGCCCCAGGGATTGATGAGATCCAGCCAGAAATGCTAAAGGCTCTGGGTGTTGAGGGGCTGTCATGGTTGACACGCCTATTCAACATCGCATGGGAGTCGGGTACAGTGCCAAAGGAGTGGCAAACCGGGGTGGTGGTTCCCCTGTTCAAAAAGGGGGACCAGAGAGTGTGTACCAATTACCGGGGTATCACACTTCTCAGCCTCCCTGGTAAAGTCTACTCCAAGGTGCTGGAAATGGGGGTTCGGCCGATCGTCGAACCTCAGATTGAAGAGGAACAATGCGGTTTTCGCCCCGGACGTGGAACTACGGACCAGCTCTTCACTCTCGCAAGGATCCTGGAGGGGGCCTGGGAGTATGCCCATCCAGTCCACTTGGGTTTTGTGGATCTAGAGAAGGCGTATGACCGGGTCCCCCGGGAGAAACGGTGGGAGGTGCTGCGGGAGTATGGGGTAAGGGGGTCTCTCCTCAGGGCCATCCAATCTCTTCACTCCCAAAGCGAGAGCTATGTTCGGGTCCTCGGCAGCCAGTCAGTTTCGTTCTCAGTGGGTGCTGGTCTCTGCCAGGGCTGCGCCTTGTCACCAATCCTGTTTGTGATATACATGGACAGGATATCGAGGCGTAATCGTGGTGGGGAGGGGTTGCAGTTCGGTGGTCTGAGGATCTCGTCACTGCTTTTTGCGGATGATGTGGTCCTCATTGGATCATCGTCTTGTGACCTTCAGCACTCACTGGATCGGCTGGCGGCCGAGTGTGAAGCGGTTGGGATGAGGATCAGCACCGCTAAATCTGAGGCCATGACTCTTAGCAGGAAACCGATGGATTGCTTACTCCGGGTAGGAAATGAGTCCTTAGCCCAAGTGAAGGAGTTCAAGTACCTCTGGGTCTTGTTCGCGAGTGAGGGTACTATGGAGCGTGAGATTGGCCGGAGAATCGGAGCAGCGGGGGCGGTATTGCGTTCGCTTTACCGCACCGTTGTAACGAAAAGAGAGCTGAGCCGCAAGGCAAAGCTCTCGATCTACCGGTCGATCTTCGTTCCTATCCTCACCTATGGTCATGAGGGCTGGGTGATGACCGAAAGGACGAGATCGCGGGTACAAGCGGCCGAGATGAGTTTTTTCAGAAGGGTGGCTGGCGTCTCCCTTAGAGATAGGGTGAGAAGCTCAGTCATCCGTGAGGAACTCGGATTAGAGCCGCTGCTCCTTTACTTAGAAAGGAGTCAGCTGAGGTGGTTCGGGCATCTGGTAAGGATGCCCACTGGGCGCCTCCCTTGGGAGGTTTTCCAGGCACGTCCAGTGGGGAGGAGACCTCGGGGAAGACCCAGGACTAGGTGGAGAGATTATATCTCAACACTGGCCTGGGAACGCCTCGGGATCCCCCCGTCAGAGCTGGTCAATGTGGCCCGGGAAAGGGAAGTCTGGGGCCCCCTGCTTGAGCTGCTCCCCCCGCAACCCGACCCCGGATAAGCGGATGACGATGAGTGAGTGAGTGAGTTTCAAATTATCACACTGTGCCTGGATAAAATGTTATATATTGTAAAAGACGATGGAGGCACACGGTATGTTTGTATACATTTAATCACAGCAGTGGAAGTCCGCAGTTCCATACTCGGCATTAGCTGCAGTGTAGCAAAATAATTTCCATTGTACACTCAGCCTGAGAAATCAGCACTGGCCTGTAATATTTTGGCTTGGCTCAGAGCATCACCAAAACGTGAGAGCCTGGTGATGGTCTCTTCGTGGTTAATTCACTGTCCTAGGATGTGAAGTCGGTCGACCGAAGACACCGCATCATATTTCCATCTACATACATTTCATCAAGGACTTTGGTAGCTCATTTATCACCTGGTCATCAAGATAACCACTCCAATTCATCATCCATGACACATTGCATTCTCATTGCTTTCTGTAATTAAATTCAAAAGACTAAATAAAGAAAAAAAATACAAAAAAATTGGATGTTAAATGTTAAATTGCAATAATGTATGTTTACACACACTTTAGCATGTGACTGTATTTTCGGTTTAATCGACATATGTCGTCATTATACTTACAGCCATGTGTTTTGCATATTTGTAGATTACACATTTGTGTTCATGGGAGTCTGTGCACTGTGAGTTATTCATGATATTTGAGCATGCATGTGAAAACAGATATGTGAGTACATGTACAGTACGTGCATTAGGGGACTATGCCGACTATGGGAGACTCATTATAGAGCTACAAAGTCTAAGCATCTATTCAGCCTGTTAATTTCCCTGGCTGATGTCTTCTCCCCCTTGCAGCCTGAAGTGGCTCCACGGTGCCTCATCAGTCCCTCTAAAAGGCCTTCTTATTTAACTACGGTGCCTTATTTATCCTAAATAACATTCCATTTAAAGCCAAGGATGCAGCCTGCACAAAGCAAACTGTCTGATTAAATTGCTATGCAGGACTCCCTTACTTGGTCAAAATTAATTTATGGAATGCTCAAAAAAGCTATTTTTTTTCCTGCCCTAACACACACGCACAAACACGCACACACTCTTAAACACATGCACTCCTCGTCTGACTCGACACCAATTAAAAGGAAGGTTCAAGGTAAGGTTCATTACGTTAGAAAAGAGAGGAGAGGGAATGGGCATGGTTGTTAGGAGAAAAAAGGCTTTACAAAATCAGGAGGTGATTTTTAAAAACACACTTGCTTGTTAGCGGAACTGTGAATATTTTTCCAGTTGGGGATGAATAGAGCTGCTTTCAGCCTCTTTTGTTGAACCACATTTGTAACGTCTTTCTTTTTTTTCACACTTTGAACCAGTAGCGCTCACTTTCAATGAGGATCCAGGTCCTGATGTCTGAAACACACTGGAAATGTTTCATTACACGAAACACTAAAGTCACATTAATGATACATTTATATGTAACGTCATAATTCATCTGATCATCTGTTTTTTATCCAAACTTACTTAAGTATTACTCAATATTCACTGGAAACTATTTGAGGAATCTTCAGATGCCAAATCCTCCCAGCAGCATTCCTTCTTCAATGTCAACCAGTCTGTCTGTGTGTTTAAAACAGTTAAGGGCTAAGCCTGGTATATTACGGTACTGACCTACAGACTGTACAGACTGTACTGAAAATATACACGTATAGTTTTGTGTATCTATCATTCTTTTAACATACTGAATGTATACATCTATGGCTTGGATATCAGCCTCAGGCTTTTGTCACTCCAGATAATCTTTGGTGAAATTGCGTCTTGGCTAGTATACAGCAGCCTTTCCATCTGCTGGTTAAGTTAAATTAGACTTAACAAGCGCATTTAAATGAAGTTCAAGCTGCTTTGCTGGCAACATCTTCAGGGAACATATGTGCACACTAACAAAAATAGGAAGATAAATATGAACACACACAGGAAACCACAGACATCAACTCACAAGTAAACAAACTGAAACCTTTAAGTAGTGGTTAAAGAATTCAGCTGTAAACTCATCTACATATTCATTATCATCTTCAGATTCAGCCTCTCCTCATAAAAAAAACGTTTCTCTCTGACTCCTGCATCTTATTGTCTTTCCAAAGTTGACCAAGCTGTCATGCCGTCATCTGCTCTCTACTCGAATCCTTTCTCTTCCACAATGCACATCGCTTCTAAAATTCCCCCTCAGGGATCAAGCATAAGGCATTCAAAGGTCAAAAAGTCCTCACTGTCATCTTGCATGACTTAATGTATATCAAGCATGTCTCTATACTTTATCTTATGGAATCTGGACGTGACATGCACTGAGAGAGACTTTGAGAGAGTGTGTCCGTATCTTCATCAGTGCGTGCGTGTCACTGAAAAGTTTCTCAAATAAGTCGGCTGTCATTCGTCACCCTGGAGGTGCAGGGAGGAAGAGCGCTCGTTCGGAGGAGGGAGAGAATGTCATCTTTAACTTGCAGCGGGGATAAAGTATCTCAGTGGCTCAGTAATTTCCAGGTCAGTGCTTGTTTAGCTAACACCAACTGAAAAAGCCTCTGGGATCAGGAGCTAAAAAAAGAAAAAAGACCACGCTTCAAAAGGAAAAATGCCCAAAGCTTACAGGTGCTTCTCCAGAGAGCATGCACACGTCTTTCCTGCCCTTTTTCTCTTTTACAGTTAAGAGTTATTAATAAATGATGTGGCAGGTAAAAACAGCTTGTTGAAACACACATTAAAGGCTTGTGTGAGGCCACCTGTGTGTGTGTGTGTGTGTGTGCATGATTTGTACATAGTGAGTATACATTTGTGTCCTTTGCGTGTTTGCTGAAGTGTCCTCAGTGTATTTGGTGAATAGGTCCAGGCTGATTATGTTACAGTAGCACAGGGTTTGGTTCAGAGTCATATCCCTCTGTGTGTAACTAAAGATACTTGATAGGAAAACGGCAGGTGGTGTGCTGGCTGCTACGCACGCACACACACACACACACACCTGCCATCTGAGTCGGTCACTCTCTCAGGAACACACAAACACGTGCAGAGTGAATAAGTGCATTATGGCCTCCCTTGTTCCAAAGAAACACTGTTTCAGACTAGTCCAAACACGAAAAACAAACATGTGAGGGGAGAAAAAGAGATTGTCTCCTATTACTGTCCCAGTCTTTCATGTCACTGAGGCAGTTTAACTGAGAGCGAGAGAGCGCGAGAGAGAGAGAAAGAGAGAGAGAAAGAGAGAGATATGGCCGGGGAGGGCACGGGTTGGAGCAGCAGGTGTTGTGTATACGCTTGTGTCAGTGCAGGTGAACAGAGGGTCAGTCCGGTACTCTCCATATGCCATCTGTCACATCAACTACATCTCACACTGACATTTCCCTACATTGAGTAACAATGTTAAACCACCAAGACCCAGAGGTAATGCATTCACCAGGAAACACATCAACTAAATGTCAAACAAATAAAAAAAATATATTTATTGATAGACGAGGAAAGCAGCATATACTCACATTTATCAGGCTGGAAACACCAATTTAGTTTTTTACATCCCTTAAGTCTTTTTTAATATATCAAATGTGAAGAACCTGTATATTAGTTAATTTCTTGAATTTTTCATCCAATCTACTTAAAACTGGACCAGTGTGTTGCTGGGGGCTCGAGGACGTGCAGCTGCAAAGTTGGTGCAAATGTATAATTAAACAGGAGTCTTCAATGTAAGTGACATCAATCAAGACAACGTATCACAAAAATGGCTGCATCAGGTATGTTTTAAGTATGAAGTAAAAATACTGATTCCCCAGTTCAGGCTTCTGCAGTTTGAATCGTGAGTCACTGAACTGACGAACAGCACTTTGTGCGGCAGCTGGGCCAAGCAAACAGCCCACTCCAGACTGGCATGTTTACCACAGTCTCTTCCCAAACAAGCCAGCATATAACGGCCCTCATGTGTGATTTTACATAGCATGCCAGTGTTCTGGAATCAGAGGCATATAATGTCAAATATGACGTTGGCATCTGTTCCATCGAACCGGCCCTGCCTTTAACGCAGACAAGCAATCGGCTCTGTGATTACAACTATGGCATAAACATGGAACAACAATGGTTCCCTTGTCCGTGTTTGTACCTTTTATAAAGAATGATGAAGGGGAATAAAGGCGCAACAATCCCGTCTCCAACAGGGGTGTGAGATGCTAATGTAACAAGACTCTAGTCAGTTCAATTCAGCTCTGAACTGAGCTCAGCTTTTTCTTCCCCTCCTCATCATTCCCTCTCTCCATCTCTGTTGACATGTAGGTTCTAATGAGGTGCTAATGAGATTCACGCTCCTTCTCTGAATCAGATTACAGTGAATTATATATAAAGCTTTTAAATCACTGCAGCAAAATTGCACAGGTGGCGTATGACCCAGTATGACTTTTACACTGCTTTTACAATTTGACATCACAGTGACAGCGCTGATTTAATTTTCTAGACATATTTGTATTAAAAATATGAAATGCTATTTAAAGTAATTTATACTGTGAAAAAAATATAAAGAAATCCACCAGTAATATAATAAAGGAACAACTACAAAATAGTCCTTCAGACTCTGGTTATGAAATGTTTTTCTCTGTTTGTAGTACTTTGACAAAATGCTGGACAGGCATTTTAATTTCGACGCCGTCTCAAACCTGATAAATCATTTCAAGACACAATCCTGACATGAGACATGGCTCTCAGAGTATGATTTTCCAGATCTTTACACTCCCACACACACACACAACAGCAAGCAAGAATATACCAGTGGCCCAGGGACCTGAACTGTGAAACATAAGACCAAAGAGGGAGAGAAATGACACGGCAAAAGGTGGAAGAATTAAGGTTGAAATATGAGAAAACTAGACTCACCGGAGTGTGTGAGGGTACAAAAGTGGAACATAAGTGAGGGAGAGGATGATAGACAGAGAGAGTTAATGGTGTGACCTTGTGAGAGCCTGTCATCGCCTGCTGGGAGAAGAATTACCTGAAGGAGATAACCGGAGCACCTGAAAACACATCAACATCCACCTCTACCCTCTTGGCTGCCTCTCTGACTGCTCCCAAATGAGGAATATGTTACTTGTTCGAAATAACTAAACTTAATTAAAGTGGAATCGAAATGACTCTGGTGGGACCTCTGCTTTCATTAATTACCAACAAAATAACCTCACTCTCATTTACTTGTACATTTCATCCATCTTTTTATCTCTCCGTTCTCTCTTCTTCTTTCTGCTCCTCAAGTGTAATTTGTCTACATCTATCTCTCTGGCTGTAAAATCTGTTTAATCGGCCTTATTACAACAGAATATGAAAACGGTGTTGCCAAGATATCAAGGTCATCGGTTTTGCAATAAATGCGTTTCATGTTCATGGCGAACAACAACACATAATGTTGACATTAACAAGATCATTTCAAAAGCAAGTTGTGTGTGCGTGCCTGTTTGTGTTCATATGCTAAGGTGCAGTCTTTCCTTTCCTAGTACGGGCTTTAATTTCATAAAGGAATCCATTGTATGAAAATGCACTTCTGTCAGTCTCTTGTGGGTGTGTGAGTGAGTCTGTAACTGCTCTTTAACATTTTTCTTTACAAATTTGAGGCTATCAAAGTAGTGCATTTCAATAAATAGCATAATATCTGTGTAACTTTTATTTGACACTTTAATTCTGTGATTGTTTAACACTCAAGAGACGCTTCTAAAAATCAACAAACACTTCGACCAAGGAGGTTTTCTTCATTCCTGTCCATTTCTTTGTCGGTTTGTTTACACAAAAACTAAAACTATTGAGTGGGTTTCCACAAAACCTTTTTTATACCAAAATTAACAGAGTATACACAGTTTTTTATTTTTAAACTTGGGTAAACACGCTTAAAAGAAAGTGAAGTACATCATGTTTGGTGTTGTGAACGCACTGAAAACCGAGGCGCTCTCTCATCTCACCGTCTCACCCACCGCGTTCACAGGGTTGTCAAGTGTCTGTCAGTGCCGATCGGAGCCAGAGCCGAGAGTCATTCGCCCGGGAGTGACAGACGATGAGATCCATTCCCATTGCAGACAAAAGCCACAAGTTAGTGGGTGCTATCGAGTTTTTTGATTCGAAAAATGAATAGAAAAATGGGCTTTGGTGGAAAAATGCAGAATGGGTCAGGAAAGGGGATTGCAGTGCCTTGACAGAGGTATATACCCAACTGTGTTCCAATCTAGTTAAACATGGAAACATAAGTTTGTGACATGCAGATATGTTATCCTTTGCTCTAGCCGGTTGTTGTCAATCTTAATTCTAATGTCCCATACAATTTAACAGGTGGAATTGGGGATCATCAATCCACAGCAGGATGAAAACTTATTTTTCCCCAGGCCGGGTGCTGCTCTACCTACTCTCACTGTTTTACTAAGAGGTTAAATAAAGGACTACTCTCCAACAATGGTTTGCGACTTTAAAAAAAGAAATTTGGCTGAGCAAAAATATCTTAACCACCACAAAAGAAAAACACCTTCTGGTCAACAGATGCTTAGTTTGTCACCCACACCCACAGGCATGTTGAGAGATGACCAAAGTGAGGTAACCAAAAAGTTAATGTAAAAGACTGAGAAAGCAAAGAGTGAAGCAGGTGTTAAAGCAATGAGATGTTTTTTTTTTTTTTTATTTAATCAAGTGTGCGTGTTCGTTTGTCTTAACAATAGTGGCAGGTTGGGTCCTGGGAAGGCAAAGCCCTGGCCTCCCACATGTCCGTAGTGGAAACACACACACACACACACACATGCAGGGTTGTCATGGGAAATAACCTCTTACCAAATGGAGCATTTCATGTTATTGATCAGGAACTCCAACTGATATTACTTGAGCACTATGAACCTGAAACTCACTGTTATAATCAATAAAATGTTTTAAAGCGTTAAGATACCACCAAAAACACTGAAAAAAAAAATGAAAAACTGCTTTAAGAGACAATGCTAGCTGACTTGTGAAGTGTTGTTTAAAAGGTACGATATGATCATATTACAAATGTTCCTGTTAAACATTATAAAATCTTGAAAATACAATAAATCATATATACACGCAATCCATGCAGCAAAAACAAACCCCAATATGAACACCCCCTGACTTCAAACACAGATGAAGACATATGGACAATACACTTAGTCCTCCTGCTCAATGGATCCTTGGTCTACACACACACACACACGGTCATATATATGTATGTGCAAAGCCCCATAGACACAGCCAGGTGATTCATCACTAGCAGAGGATAGCGTGACCTCCAAAACCTCCCAGGTGACCCCTGACCTCTTTAACATGACCTTTCCAAAGGATCATTGCAGATTTATCAAACAACATAATGAGCATTACAGCCACAATCACTCACTAATGTTCAGCTCCCTCCCAGGAACAACAATGCACGCCGAATAAAAATAACACATTTTCAGCCTTCTGTGGAGAACTCCCATCTCCACAACATATTTCACCATTTTCTTATTATAGCAGACAACTGACAGTGTCTCTCAATCTCGTGCTCCCACCCTGCTGCTTCACTCTTTACGGGTTGCTTGTAGACTTTGTCTTCAATTCCTCATCCTCGTCCTTGTCAGATGTCGTACCACACACAGAGTCCGAGTCAGTCACGGATGCCTGATAAGAAACTGGTCAGTGTGATGATGTGCCTGTGGGTGTGATGCTTTGTGGTGATTTGGGTCATCATGTCGGAGGAACATGACACAAAGCTGTGATGGTATTATTGACAAGTGGATTAATTAACGGCCTGAAGGGTCCTTATGACGGACTGTCATGACAGTGTTGAATCAGTAACTGAGCAGTTCTGGTTATCGTTTGACGGTTTATGGCCTCTTTATATAATCGGTCCCATCCTTGGTCATACAGCTCGGTTCAGCAAGATCAGGTTTCGATTTTAAATGTCACTGGTTCAGCTTTCAATCATTTACTGGGAGGATGATCAGTAGCATTCCCTGTGGCTGCAGCCCTATGGGAGCAAACAAGCACCTAACACAAACTAGCATCACACAGATTGGGGCCTCAATTATCTGAATTCACTCAAAGGGTAGAGAATCACATTTTGACTGTCATTGCAACGTGTCCCCAATTTAACAAATACATGTACACTCATTGTTACAATGCTTTATGTAATCTGACAGGCAGCTCGCCTCCCGCCCTGAATCACCACTAAGGACAAAGAGGACCAACTTGTTTTCAAAGTAACAAAGGTAAAACGGAGACAAAGGATAGTTTATTTAAACAATACCTCATGTAAGTATTGCTTTGGTTGATGATGACAGATGCAATCGATACACTGTCATAACGATCCATTAACCCTTCATCTGTTAATGTCTGTGAGCAGACGGTATGTCGCGAGTGGCGAACGTCCGTCCTCAGGTCATGTATGACCAGCTAGACAGTTCAATCCGGCCCACAAGCCAATTCATGAATAGAACAAAATGTCATGGCAATTAGTTTCTTCTCAAATAAAAATAACAAAATACCGACATGTCCTTCACGGTGATCCTGTCTGGCTGTACGTCTATAGGTCAGGGTGAATGAAACACGCATAGTCGTTATGTGTTAGAGCATAACGTTTCAACGTTCAGGAAAAGAAACGCAGAATGCAGATGTAGAATTTTACATTCTCAAAGATAAGCTAATATGCCAAATTTGCAGTGACAAAACTTTTCAGAGATCAACAACAGACAGAACAATTCTGCGACCTCAGTGTCACAAGACTCCGTAGTTCTGCACTGCAGAGGGGGGTGAGGCAAACTGAAGCAAGTAACTGATTATCCAGTAGGTAACAGTACACTCAAGTTATCTGAGATTTAAGCCAAAAGAAAAAAGTAACGTTAAAGATAAATGACACATTCTAGAGTCATTATTCAAGTGTCCTACAGAAACTGTCTTTTGAAATGTAAAGCCTCTCCGATCCTTCTCCAGCTGTTCCATTTGAGTGTCAGTGGTATCCAAATCTCTTAATAAGACATCAGTGTTTCCTGAGGAGTATAAGAATCGCGTGACAAGTCCATCAAGCCCCCCTCCCCAACCGAGGGATTTAGCATCCCCTTCATTTCTTTAAAGCTCACCCTACATCCAAGACTGATTCACCAGAAGGAGAAAAAACTGTTAACATGAAACACTGGTAATCCTGTCGTACGCTGCTATGATATCTTCTTTCTCTGGTTGTGCTGTCAGTCTCTGTATACAGTCTAACATACGTCAGATATGTAGTATTTAATGGCAATAAAGCTCATGGATATTACATTTATTATGTTCCGTCAATTTTTGAAGGTGCAATATACAATTGTTTAGCCACCTATTTTTCTCATGAACAAAAAAATAACATGGGAGATTACATTCTATATTTATATTGAGCTATATTTAGGTTTGCTTAGGAAATTATTAATAACAAAAAATGCACAAAAACAGCAAAATGTCTGAGCTGCGTTTGCCTGAACACTATATTTCCATTATTTGAAAACCTCTTTCATCAAGAAAAGTCAGGGATAACTTCCCCTTCTACATTTTACAGACAACCTTTAACCACATCTCTCCGCATGTCAATTATAGAGACCATGGTGAAAATCATATATGTCGATAATTTGGCTCTCATTTTAACTCGGACTGACTCGATTGTGGGATGAGTTTTAAGACATTTTTCCTCTGAAAACGAATACAATTCATAAAAGGTGATGACCTGACTTTCCTACTTTTACCGCCTGTACATTTCTTTAGAAGCTGAAATGGCCAACGCCATCGTAAAGTCATTCTATATTCATAAGAGATTCTTTAAAGCCCCTCAACCAAATTCAATCCCTTTACAAAATTTTACTTGCGATTCAACTATAGAAACCAACTTACTTGCAAAACACCAGGGTGAGAGGTCCCCCCCTTTATCTTCAATCCTATATTAACTTGCCTCTTATGGCTTAAATCCACAATCGGGGATCAGCGAAAAGGCTGGAGCCCAGTAGGGGGCCTTAAGAGCCCAGCTGTCTGAACCGATGAAAGGCAGGGACTGCTTGTGATTGCTGTTGCAGGGGACCTTATGAGGACAGCAACAATGTGACAAGCTGTGATTATGCAGCCATTTATTTCAGGGACCACTCATGCACAGCCGTCCCTGGAGTAACACAACAAAATAGGGACAGTGGAGAATGCCAGTTTGTTTTCCTGGAGGCTTAAGCTTTCCTCAAATTGGGAAGAGAGCTTAAGATGCTTTGCTGTGGATTTATCAGTTTTAAATGCGTAACAGACAGTATTCCAGACAAAAAAGGCAGTAAAACCACACATCACAGACATAAACATAGAGTGTATATTTTTGTTTAGCTTTCAAAATGTCTACCACTTTCAGAATTAATGTAAGCCGCAAGCCATAAATCAGTTAAATATATCAGTATCAATAATCCAACCAAGCTGCTCAAACATGCACTAGTGTCAGGACATTTTCCTGAAAATTTCCAGAGGGGCTGTGTGTGAGAACCCAGGTGTCCGAGTCAGCTGCTTCGGACATTTTCCAGAACTTTTCTGCCAGTCCCTTAGTAAATTGCCCAAAAAAAGACGAAGGGAACCCATGAGAGAAAATTCACAGCATAAGTGGAAGTGATGATGATGTTTTTGACACACGCCAGATGGGGGACTGGGAAAATATAAATATCTCAGGATAATAAAGAGATGCCATACACAAAGCATGGTGAAAAATCTGGATTCTAGAGTTTTTGGAGATAAGGGCAGACGTTCATATCTGAAAATGCCTTTTATTATTTCCAAATGGAGGGTCAAATTCACTGTATATACAATTGGAGAGATACCAATTATTGCACACATACAATTAAACATTTTTCTAATCTATCTATACGCAGTTGATTTCATTTTAAGGGGAAATGTATATTTGTATATATATTTTGTACAACAGTGGCATTTAAACAGAGAAGATATTCAGAAACAGGAGCCAGTATGAAGGTTTAACAGGTTGATGGCTCCTGCCTTTGTCAAATACTGTGGGCAGGCTTACATTTTGACCACATACAATCGGCTGCACACAATCGCACACACGCGCGCACACACACACACACACACACAAACGTATACCAGAGCCCCATACTGTGCTGAGCCATGCATTCAAACCCACTTTCTTGAGCAGATGTGACAGGTTGTTTGTGAGGAGAAGTCAGCGACACAGATACACACACACAAACACCACACATTGTGTGTGTATATAGCATAAAAATGCACATATAAATGTGGTATAGGATGGAATAATGCAATGAATATATGAACTGAAGAAGCCTAGTGATGTTCAGACATTGACTCAAGACAGTAAAAACCTGTCTGAATTAATCCTAACGACAGATGCTGTGCTGGTCCAGAGGTTTGTTGGTCCACTAATTATCTCCATCAGTGACACCATATGACTGCATCTGAAGGCTACCCATGTTTAAAGTTCTTCAAGGCATATTTAAAAATGTGTGTAGGAGATTAGCTTAAAGCATTTGTATGGTTTTCTATGTTTTGTGTGCAAATGGTTTCTATTTGAAGACGCACAGTATATTAGGGTGTTTCTTATCCTGGTGCTGTGCATTTCAAATCACAAGAGTGAAAGACCTGAATTTAACAACAAAATGCAACATTTCACTTAATCATATGTCTGTCTCATGAATGTCTTTGACATGTATTCACTATAATGGCAGTGTGTCGACTTCACTCAGGGCCCAACAGGCCTCTAATGATACCAACATTTTAATAAACTAGATCTAAAAAAAAAAAAAACATTGAATTATTCTGAGAAATCAATGTAAAGGTGGAAGAACACCCTATCTTATAATGTTAAAATAAGTGAAAGAAAACATCCTGGATCCTCCCTCTGATCCAAACCGATATTTTAATGGATTCTTCCTCACACCAATCTCCTGCACAAAATTGAACGGAAATCAGTTGAGTTCCCACCTAATCCTGCTAACTAACAAACAAACAAAAAATGCAGATGAAAACATAACACTCTTGGCGGAGGTAATTAATTCTGAAGAGCATTATAGGATGAAATTGCGGTAGCCACCCCACAGTTACTTTAATGGCTTGTTCAGACAGGGCAAAGATTCCTCTGTTCGACTGCTGCTCTACGCAATGTCCATATTAATGTTCTGTCCCGCTGGTGAGCAGATAATAGCATAATAACCTCTGACTTGAAACTCCATTACTGGAGCTGTATAAAAGACCTGCTGCAGAAATGAGAGGACATTATATCTGGTCTTTTAAATCCGACAGAAGTTGATAAACGCCAAGTCTGTTAGGAGCAGGGATTTTAACATTATTAGCCTTTCATCACATTACATTCATCCCTTCTGATGCCTGCTTTGCCTATCACATGTTCTGATAAACAAGCTTAAAACAGGTAAGACCATTACTTCACTTTCAGATTTCCTCACATAGAATTGTGTCTGACTGTTTGTTGTCGAGGTTAAATGTCTTAAGGTTTAAGCAGATACGAAGGAAGCACATCCAGCCTGACAGCAGCTAAATTATTTTAAATGGATAAGTCTGTTTGGTCTGGAATGCACAACGCTGAACTGATTTTTATAGAAGTATTGTTACAGGTTCATGTAATGTTAATTACATCAAAGCTGAGGGTGGATAAGGAGGATCTAACATAGTGGTAGAGAACTTTCAGCACTATGAGCAAGACAACTTCTATAATAGCTTCTGTACATGGGACTGAACTGAACCTCAAGTCTGAGGATCTTAACAGTGAATAAATTACGGATGTGACGTGGTGGTATTTGGTGACAACAACGGAAAACAATACTTGTGACCACTCACTTCATACTGAATCCTGTGTGACCTTAGAACATTTGACTTAACATCAGGAGAAGAAAACAAAATAGGACTGGGCAATGCCAACGGAACAGAAGAAACGACTAATAACCTGGTCTGCTTTACTTCTCTGCATGTTTCATAGACACAGAACTGATGTCGGTAAGCTTGCTCAACTGTGAACTGCAGTCTGATTTGTCACCATGAAAATGTAAAAACAAATTCCAAACAAACATCAAAGCAATAACAAAATGATGGAAAGAATGACCCATTTGAAAACATATAACAGACCATTTGCCTTGCATCTTACTTACCAGGCCACAACATATCTGAAAATTGTTCACATCAGTCGCGATATTGACAATTATCTAAAAAAATGTCACATTATTATGTCTTTAAGTTCAAAGAGATCATTTTGCTGCTAAGTGAAGGTTGTGCTTTGAAACTCTTTTTATGAGCAGAGGATCATAAACACTTGATAAACAGCTAAACATTTTACAAATGTGAGGAACATTATTTATGTTATCTACCAGCTTGATGTGTTTGCACAATGCATAAGCCTTATATCAATATATTGGAAATTTGTTATATTGCTATTGATAAAATTATATCATAACAATCATTGATGTTGTTTTATTGCCCAGGCCTTAGTGCAATTTTGTCGATGTATTAGGCAGCCCTGGTTCTGGCGTGGTTCTCCTACAGCCCTAGGCTCACTCAGGCCAACATATCATCACACCTGAATTCAGCTACACCCTTTATAACCCCTCTCTCTATGTATTTGTTCTCCCCCCCCCCCCTTTTCAGTGTGTGCCACTGTGTCGTGCTCTCTCTATAACGTAATATAATCGTTGTGTCTGCATAGACCCCAAAATGTAGGCCAATGCCCCGCAGAACTGACGGATTAAATGCCAATCCCTAAATTGTAACGAAACTAGCCCCAGGCAGCAAGCTGTGTCTGAGTTTTTGTGTGTGTGTGTGTGTGTGTGTGTGTGTGTGTGTGTGTGTGTGTGTGTGTGTGTGTGTGTGTGTGTGTGTGTGTGTGTGTGTGTGTGTGTGTGTGACTGCCTTTAGTAAACATCTCTAAAAGGTCACTGCAGATTTCAGATTGTTTATACTGTACCATGCTGTCATGTCCTGATGAAAAGGAAACACTTGTGGCCTTAATGTCAGTCACTCTCACTGTGTCAGTTCAAAAAGGAAACACTTCAGAACCCACAGCAATGACAGACTTTTGACTGATTCCTACAAGAAGAAACCAGACAAATGAGCAGTGTTTATAGTTTTCTGAGGCCAATCTCCAATCTATAATTAATGGAGCAGCTCAGGTTTTGCCACTTTTGAATTATATAATCTGACAGATTCCAGCCTCAGCATTCTCTCTCTCTCTCGCTCCGGGTTTGGAGCTCTAGTGTGCTTTCTGTCACAGGGTGAAAAATTAGGGCTGTGGGATCACATATGCAAATTTGGTTTCAGGGTGGATTTCCCCTTTAATGATTTTATTTGCCAAACATGACCTTTGCCTCTTGTAAATATGTGGCTGGAAATCAATGACATAGAATCACTTGCAATGCAGATGCTGGGTTAGGCTGCAACACTTTTCACCACCTGTAACTCCAGTGTAAATTTATGATATGACATAAGAACAGGTGGGTCTCTATGTTTACATCTATGTTTACATCTATGTTTTAAGTTGTATTAAAGATGTTAAGATCGATCCTTCTGTTAATCATAAGATAAACAGGATAGTTAAAGTCTTAAATAGAGCATGGGTGTACGCTAGCTCACCAAGTGCAGAACCCCCGGATCATTTCCTGCGGCAAAAAAATATGCCAAACTGAAACCAAGTAGGCATGTGATGACCTCCAGCTTAAGTAATAATATGATATCTCTCAGCAAGAATTCCTTAACAGAAGACAGTGCATTAGAGAACCAACCTTTCTAAAAGGAAAATTATGTCTTTACAAATAAAAACTTATCCATGACATTTAAAAGGCCATGAAAAAAAAGAATGTTTTTGTGATCTTACGTGGACAATAAAATCAAAATGAAAAGAAAAATTGTATGGATGTAAAAGCAGCAATTTACTACAACAAAGACGCTGCGCTCTTCAGATATCATCACAAAAGATATTTTCTACTTTAGTTTTAACTGGTGATATGATTCGTGAGCTATGACCTTAATGAAATGAAGCAAACTGTTCACACTACACTTCCACTTCACTTTTGGCAACATGCGATCTACAATCAGTGGCCTTAAATTTAGAAAGAAACTTCTGCCAAGACAACTCTAAATCGACAATAGACTGTCCTAGAGCCAGCGGGCATTATACATATTCACCAACCAGCCTACACATCTGTTATAAATACTCAGTATAAGAACAGCACACAACACTTTGGCCCCTTCCAACGGTTCATTCTGTGTTGTGCGTCCCTATTCAATTAACATTAATGATTTTTCTTTCTTATGGTTGGTTCATGAATATTAAAACAGTATTGAAATGAATGTAAATATAATCTGGGAATTGGTGTATTTTGAAAATAGAAGTACAGAACTCCGAGTTGGCTTCTAATTCGCTAAGCATACATTCCCTTGATCATACAAATTAGTAGAGACAGCCAAGTGTGGAATTTCAACACACACGCACACTCACACACACACACACACACTTGAAAACATAGACCAGTTTAATTACATGCTGTTGAGCAACTGTTTCTGTAATGCATTCCGCGTTCATTGATTTGAGAGGTCCCTGACACTGAATTACGTTATAGATTTCAACATTTTGAACACACGCACACATATGACCACCCAAATATACATACTAATTGACTTTTTAGCATTCAGAAGCTGCACTATTAGCAGTTTAGGCTACTTACTTAGCTCCTGATGCAAAAGTCTTGCTGACCGAGTGAACATCAGGGCAGTGAACACCATCACTCTAAAAAGAAAGCTGGAAGGAATCCCATCTCCCAAATGTGTCAACTCACCCTTGTGTACTGGGCTTTGTGATGATGACACCATCATTTGATATCCTCATTGAAGTAGTTTATTATCCAGATATTGACATGCATTATAGGATTCTTACATAGATGTGAGAAGTGTTTTGAGTCAAACTGTTCAAACCCAAACCACGTCCATGCAACAGAAGTAGCTCCTCATTTTGTCTTGGTTGCACAGAGTCCATCTGTTCACAATTACCCTGTTCTGTGTCATGTTCACTCTCCTCCATGTTTGTTTGTGTTTCCTTCGTTCAAATTTCCTGCCTGCATCTGTGATGTGTGGAAGAAAACACAGCAGCATCCAAATGATGAGAAATAAAGCTGTAAAGAGCTTTTTTTGGTACAACTATAAAGAAGAGAATAGAATGTCAAATGAGACATAATATAAAAGGAGAGACGAGTTTCTATCATTACACAAGTTGTATGTAGTTTCTGACCCTCGCTGCTGTATAACTGTGAATTTCCTGAATGTGGGACTAATAAAGGATGATCTATTCTATAGGTTAAGTTTTACAGCACTAAACCAACTGGCCTGAGTGTAAATGGTAAATGGACTGTATTAATAGAGGACTTGTTATCATCTTACTGACCAACGCTTTTACAGTTAGAGTCACACATTGACACACTTCCCCTTTATACAGTACACCTATATTTTTAGTGCAGCCATTTGGAGTTCAGCATCCTGCCCAGGGCCACTTTGTCTTGGGGACACCAGAAGCGGGGGGTTTTGAACCACCACCATTTAGGATATTGGACAACCCGTTCTACCACACAGCCAAAGACCCTTATTCTACCCTTAACCCTAAACTAAATCTAAGGACAAGCTCTTTCTTTTATTGATCAAATTATTCATGAGGAATCACAAGCTTCATAAAACATCTGTATTCACTCATTTATTCCTAGAGAATATCTTAAAACAAATGCTGGTTTACATTGTGTCAGAAATTGAGTCAGAAACTTGTACAGACACATATTATCAGACGGCTCTTGAGGTTAGTACTACATTATTAACTGAAAAAGCCCAATCCAATAGACAAACAAACAAACTTGACTTTTCCACGTGTCCTCAAAAGAGAATCAAAACTATACTCACTAAAGATTTAACTTGCACCGATGCGAAACTCAAATGTGCTTAGTTCTCACATAAACAACATCGGCACATATGCTCAAACAAACACAAAATACTTTCACATAAGCTGCCTGGGCATCCATCCACCTGACTAACCCCCCACATGCATACAAATGAAACTCTTTTCCCACACACTTGGCATGGATGCCAACTAAGCCCCAGTCCTCCAGAAGTAATAAACTGCCTTTTCACTGCGTCTCTCGAAACCATGAGAGAAGACGGCTGAAAGCCCCTGTGCCTCCATTTGAAACCCCTCAACTCATTTACTAGGACGCGGCTGCTTCTGTGCCATGCATTTGTGTGTGTTGCTTGTACATAATGTCCCACACGCCACAGCCATGGGAGATCATTTGTTTTACACACTAATGTACACACACACAAGTAATGTGGGACTGAAGGGCAAACGGGCCTACAAAGGGTTTTTAACATAAACAGGACCTGAGTTAATTATGTGAGGTAAATACAAAACACAAGAGTAAAAACATCCTATAATCACACACACAATTGTGGACAGTGTTAAAACAAAAAATAATAGTAATAAACCACTATAAACCCAAGCCCCACGGGAGGAGATTTAATATTTACTGTCACTCAAGACGGATCTTTCCTTTAACTGGAAATCACAAAAGTGTTTCCTCGCCTTCCCTCCTTGCTGGGATATATTATTAAAAAGAAACTCCAGCATAGAGGGAGGTCTCCTTCAACATTAACTTTAAACTGTGACAAAGCGTAACCGCATTACTAATGATGTCTTTATTACAGACAAGTGTGTACAGAACAGCAAGCACACAGCTTGATATTTTAGCAGCGTAATGTCATCCAATTACCTCAGATAGAGTCAGAATTAGAGTCAGAGAGGAGAGACTTGCACAGAATCATATTAGCAGACGCTTCTTAAGGTTAATACATTATATTACCCATGAAACCTGTATGGAACACACAAGCAAACCTCTATCCTGTCTACAGAGAACATCTTGATAGCAGAAGGAAAACACAATAAAAGACATTTTACTGATACCATTTCAGATTGGGGAATTTCAAAAGAATTCATCCAACACAGAGCAGCACATGTGCTCAGCTAATGGAGGTGTGAGAACTCCGGCAGCACCTGCAGGTTCAGCTCTGAACCAACAGAAACTAAAACCAAGACAAAAATAATAATATCTTAAAAAAAGAATTCGTATCTATTAATCAATTTACACTCTTTATCTGTGTGTCAGTTGCAGGTACCACTTATGTTGTGGGGACCTCAAATCACGGTTACAGTATGAAGACATGTTTTAAGGTTACACTAAAATTGGGTTTAGGTCTAGGTTCAGGTTAAGGGTTGGGATTTGGATTTGGCAAGTAGTAACTTTGGTTAAGGTTAGAGTAAGTCTGAAGGAAAGCAAGGTAAGTGGATGTAATGTCCTCTGAAATCGTGTGTGTGTGTGTGTGTGTGTGTGTGTGTGTGTGTGTGTGTGTGTGTGTGTGTGTGTGTGTGTGTGTGTGTGTGTGTGTGTGTGTGTGTGTGTGTGTGTGTGTGTGTGTGTGTGTGTGTGTGTGTGCGCGGTACCAGGAGGTGAAGGCCTAAAAACTTTTTATTCGCTGTGTATGTGTGTGTGTGGTAGTGGGGGGGGGGGGGGGCGCATGCATGTGTGTGTATGCCACCCTGTGAATAGAGCATTAATTGCATTAGCATTACAGCTGGGCAATTTCCAGTCAAAGAAAAACTCGAGCATCAGCAAGGGGAAGACATTTCCTAAGTCCTGAAGTGTGTTATTATTTGGTGCATTTCAATTGAAAAAGTCTTTGCATGAAAATTGGCATGACGGAAAGAGTGAAAGAGAAAGTGGCTGAAGCAGAAAGACAGGATGATTGCACCGATCGAGATGGCCAAGTGAAACCGTTCACCCTTAAACTTTGATATTGCCTTATGATAACTTACTCCATGCGGATGATTCAAACATCCAGAATATAAAGTATGACAGATGGTAGATTGCTTCCTTTTGCATTTAGCCACAATGCATAATGTCTATATAGACAGCCAATTAAAAAGCCTATAATTTGTCCAGTCACACATGTCAGACAAGTGTCCTGCTGCAAAACAAACAAAACTCTTTACAGAGCTAAGACTGTGGAACTAAAGGTTTTCTCTTCTGTTTTGACAGCGCTTAAAACCGCCCAAGTAATGTCTTCTCCCTACAAACATTTCTCACAGTTGATAAATTCAACTTTGCCCAAAAAATACAAAATCCAAAAAAAAAACACATTAACAAAATCTTCATTAGCATTACCAACAGTCGAAAACCGAAATTTTCAATTTATTTTAATAAAAAAAGAGCAGATAAAGGCTTTAGAGTGACTAAAACCATTAGTGCCAATTAATTAAGCTCTTCTTTATCATACATGAGTCAGGGGTTTTAAATTATGAATATTAGATATATAAACAGTCAATATATTCATAGTATATTCACTGAAGTAAAGCTTGAAGCTACAATAACCATTATTTTACATAGAGAATCACCTTGTTACTCAAACACTTGTTTTCTCTTGCTACCACAAAAACACACGCCTGCCAGGTGTGTGCGTATGTGTGTGTGAGCCCCTGATGGAGAGAGATTAATCAAAATGTAAAACAGGTTCTAGCTTAATTTCCCTGTGTTTATGCAAATGTGTGTGCCTCTCTCTCGCGCTGTATTTTGACAGTGAGTGAGATCAGTGGAACAGTGAGTAGGTGGATACTGATGCAAGAGAAAGTTCATTCTGACGGAATATTATATTTTCATACAAAACGACATGGAAACTATTCAGACCTGGTTGTGAACATGATCTGGTAGATTCACAGTGGAAAGAAAATGTTTTTGTATTTCCTTTACTTTACTTCTTATTCCAGCAGCCAATCAAGTCTTGCTTGATTTTTCTGCCAAAATATGTTTTAATTATATTTGGATCTGAATTCTATAAAACTAAAACTCTTCTAACGACTGCATAAAATACCAAAAAGATGGCAAAGGGTGTATTTCCATTACTTGATTGAGTTTCTGAAGTGGTCCTCTGCAGGGTTCTTCACAGTGCAGCTGTTCAGCAACCACAGGTCTGCTTCTGCTGGGTCATCTATAGGAAGACAGGAAGTTCATTGATTCTTAAGAAACAATCCTTACCACAAAGAAAACACACACATATATATATGTAAAAAACTAATCAACATGTAGTCATAACTAATAATATAACACAAGATTCAAAATAACCCAGGACCCAAAAAAAGAAGATATTTAATTGGTTTCAGCACAGTGGGTCAATGTGTCACACTGTAACGATCACACACGTTTCACTACTTTTCAACGAGTGACTTCTATTATAAGTTGTAAATAAAAAAAAAAATGTGTCCTTCACACAGAATAATCTTTCACAAGCTTTACAGTTTCTAAAGGTCTCTATGAGAATTTGAGCTATAATTTAGAAACCCAGGGATGCTTTTATCTTCTTCTCCTTGTGCATGTTCTCATCTTGTTTAATTACTTAAAGTCCACCTGTGTTCCTCTGTGACATTTGTCTTCACTCTGGCTTCCCTCCAACTAATCAAAAATGTTGAAGTCAGGCTTCTGAAGGCCAGAAGAAAAGAGGAACAGCTTTGATTTCATTTCTAAATGTTTTGTTGGCAATTTGTTTGAAAGGCTGTAAATAGTTTGGCATGTTTCTGTCTTGAAGATTTTAAGTTTATTGTTGTTTTTTAAAAACTGCAACTCTGCTTTGCATGGCATCCTCAGACATGTGGATTTATGCTGGCAGCTGAGATGATTGATCGATGAAAATCCATCAGCTTTACTCAAAAGCAGACCTTTTTTATTATGTTATTAAACTTAAGACTAATCAAAGATAATTTAAACATGTTTGATGTCACAACTAAACACCCAACCAACACCCACATATAAACAAAGTCTAACATTCATAGTGAGTCCTCCTCTTAAAACAGCCGTTAAACAAACATAGAAAGATATGTACACACGCTCACACACATCTGTGTGTTGCTCCATGCGATGTTAAGCTCAGCTGCTACTCAAGGCGATGGTGGCAGGCTTTGCATGGCACTGCCAGGAGAGCTGTCACACACACAGACACATATACTCGAGGGGATATGGCACGGCAGGGGTGGGGAGCTAGAAGCTCGCTCCTTTACGCTACATTGAACCAGGTATTTCACTTACAATCAGCTTCCCAGCTGCAGTCAAGCAAACACACAAACACACACAGTATTTCCTGCATTAATTAATTTGATACACAAGCATAGTATTTTTCACACAGCAGGTCCCAGGATGCAGAGAACGCAAAGATTACCAGCCAGACCACAATTTGCCTTGGGTTAAATCTGCTTTTCAAGCCTTCACTTTTACCAAAACACACACACACACACACACACACACACACAGACACACAGTTGTTTTTAGCTTTAGGTTAACTCTGTATTTTCAGGCACTCTATTCATAGAAATTACGATTTCCTGCATCAAAAATGACGCAACCCCATCAACAATACAAACCCAAGCCCATGATTTGTGTCCTGTCGATGTGACTCACGTTGTTTTAGTGCTTTACTGAGACATGCAGCTGTACCTTTTTCTTTTACGAGCCATCATTAAGTCTAACTTGCAGCCTGATACAATCATCTAAAACACCCCAAGGCCCAAACTGCTGTGCTGAATCATTAAAACATGAAATATAACCTTGATGCCCTTAAAGTTTCTTTAAAAAGTATCAAAACATTGTGATTCTAAAGATGTTTATTGAATTTTCTCTTTCAGATTTGGGCTTTTCCTTATCATGCTTATTGAACTATGTTGACAATTAGCGTAATACAAGGTTTTTAATTAAACTTACTGACATTTGAAGACACCTTGATAATTATTTCAAAGGTGATTGTGCTGGGACTGCAATATATCCTTTGTCTTAGCATACATGTGCAACCAAGACATTGATCATTTACCCAGAGTAAAAAGTTATTTGTGATTTATTGTGAGTACTTAAAAGAAATGTTGTACCCTCGTAGTTTGTCCATGGTTCTGTTAAGGGTTTAGTGTAGAGTAAGGGGTCCCAACAAAGATATTTTAGAACTAGTGTGTGTGTTTTAAGGAAATGTAGAGAGAGAGAGAAAGAGAGAGAAAAGAGAGAGAGAGAAAGAGAGAGAAAGAGAGAGAAAGAGAGAGAAAGAGAAAGAAAGAGAAAGAGAGAATAAGTTCAGCTGGCCATTACGTGTACCTTCATTTGTCTAGGCAACCGACACACACACTCACAAACACACACATTAACACAGGACTAGTGGGAGTGATCTCAGCTGTGTGGTTGCTGTCTCCTCTGTGTCCTAAGGGAGGATTTCCAGACCGACAATAACAACCTCTCCATCACATTAAAACACACACATGCACACGCACACACACACACATACACATACACATACACGCACACCTTCCAAATACACTGCAACTACACTAAATAAGATAACTGAAGTAAAAGGCAAAACGGAAGCACACAGGGTTTCAACAGCCTCAGGTGGATTCACTGGGGAAGAATGGTGTGGCAGCTGTCACCCTTAAAAAATGCCTCGTCACCCCTGCCTCCATGTCAGGTTTGGACAATCTCACTCAAAAGTGTAAATAGTTAGTAATGGGTGGTCAGAAATTTACAAGAGGGAAACTCTGATGTACAGACGTAAGTTAATGGGAGATGACAACCCCCTCTGCCAACAGAAGGAGGCCCGAACAACAGACAGGAGAGGTGTTATGCAGAGGATGGTGACGGTTTGAACCAATTCATATATATTGAATTTGCATAACAACGGACTATTACTTAGATCTTAATCCTCAGATGTTTTTTATTAATGATATGGTCAGTAAAATGTAATTTCATATATTTTTCAAATGTTTTGTATTTTTACTTTGAAAAGTTCAAACTCTAATTGATAATTGATCAAATCAGTTACAATGCTATTTAAGATACTCCTGGCATAATTTGAGAGAGCATAACCATATGCTGTGCTTGGCCAAGACATGAGCTACACAACTAGCTCTTGTTCACATAATTTTGAAATCCTTGTTTTTCATCACTGAAGCAAGCAGCCATGGATTCTGTCCAAATACCCACACTAATGACTCATTTTCAGATTCAAACCTCTAAGGCCCTTTCAGTCCTGGAGGTGACAACGGCAGCAGCTGCTCTTGATCCTGCATCAGTCTTAGCTGATTAGCAGTGTCCAGTAGCAAAGGGTTGACCCAGTCAAAATTATAGGCAGCCGAGATCTGGTCCAGTTTCCCCATTGTTACCCCCCCCCAGTACAATTACTGCTGCCATGGAACTGAGGCTCAAAGCCTCCACCAGGCAGTGAAATCAACTGAGACAGGAGCTGCTCCATGTCAGAAAAGAACACAAGAAGAATGTATGGAAGGCAGAAGACACTGGCAACTACTGACAACTTTCACCTTGTTAAAACGTGCTACGCTCATCTTTTTTACTACACAACTCAAATATTACTGACAGTCCATGACTAAGTGATGTTGTTTTCAAAGAGGTTCAGAGTCAAATGTACTGAAGTGGTAAAGCCTGGACTCTTCTCAGGATGATTGTGTTTGTTTTGAATCACTACAACTGTTAAAACAAAAGCAAATAATGAAATCTGAACACAACAAGAAAGAAGAGTATGTTTGCTTTAACTTGCCCAAGAGAAGGTTATAATGGCTAGAGAGAAAATATAAAAAAGATATATATGAGCTGGGAGGTGACATTTCCCAGCGATACAGATTCTGGTGAAAATAATACAGTGACCTAAACTTGAAGGACAGAAATTGAAATTATCCTCAAAAGACAACTATTGTGACGGGGAATATAAAACACTTTTTATGAGGGTCTGCCACCTTTTCAATTTCAAAAGATGGTGCTCAGAAAGTCCAGGCCCTTCTTGATACCACATCTAAAGCAAACAGTAAGAAAAATCTGCAAAGCACTTGCTAAAGCCTGGCAAACTGTAAATCATGCTGTTCCCTAGAGAACATTCCTTTGAGTATGTTCACGTGTATGGTGTAAAATATCATCATGCTGCATTTCATTGCCTACACAGAAGTCGTGCCTGCAAATCATTCTCAGAATGCACAAAAATGAAAACTGCAATTCTGTGGGTTTTCTGAAATGTAAAAGACGACTCCAAAAAAAGTCTCATACGGTGACAATTTTAATAAAGATGCTGGTCTGACAACACGATACCAAATCTTCCTTCGTAAGTGAATCAGATGCTAGTTGGGAAAGTAGCGACTGACATGGATTGTCCAGTGCCAGCATGAGAAATCCTTCATCCTCACATTTCCCACCACAATTTACTGCATGGATTAATTCTTATTCCTCCAGAAAATCAGTAAAAGGAAGAAGCCTACAGTCTGTGGGTTGCACATTCTCATTGACAGCTGCTTCTGCTGAGCAAACTTTGTTATTTGGAAATGATCTAGACATAACTGTTATCGTCCCTGTCACAGATATACACTGTCATGGTTGTCATTGGCATTAACACAGACATTGCAGAGCAGTAATAGCAGCTACAGTTAAAAATGTAAACTGGCACATTTCTAAGATGCTCGCAAGTCTCGAAAATAGATAACTTTTAACTTAAATCGATATGTTTTATATTATCATTGTCCCAGATTTCATGGCATCAAGGATCATTTAATCTTTATAAACTATTTGCATACATTATCCCTTCCAAAACACAGATACAAGGGGACGCACAAACTGGATTCTGGGAACATGGCCAACTATGATATGAAACACAAACAGTGTAAAAACAGATGACTTGTCTGTGCAGACAGATCTTTCACATTTACCACATTCTTCACCGTGTGAGAGTTAAACTCAAGTGAGGAAACCATAACATTTCACAGAACACCGTATCTTGACCGTGTGGAGGAGACTATGTTATTGATTCATTGGTCCCAACATGTGTGTTTTTCAGTGTGGGAAAGCAACTGGAGATACCCTTCAATGACTCAGCACTTTAGAGGCCATAAATTCCATTTACACAATGACAAGGCTGCTATTGGGAAATCTCTGAAATGTCAGATTTGCATATGATTTGCATATGTATAGGGTTGCAGCCAATGGCAGGGGACTTTTTTGTTTAATTTTGCATATCATGGTCATCTGGCAATTATGTGATTGGTAGTGAGGACAGCATGTGGACAGACTGTAGCTTTATCTTCTATCTGATGAAGACAAGGCCCAGAGGGTGAGACAAGCATCCAAGTATGTGTGTGTTTGGACATGTAGTTCAGGTGTGTGTGTGTGTGTGTGTGTGTCAAGAGTTGATAGATGTGAAGGCTGTGCGAAGAGGTGACAGAGAACATTCCTACATTCCTCCCCCCAAAAAAAGTATAAAACAAACCTAATTGTGTAACTGCAGATGAAATAGAAAACAACACATAAGATGCTTTTAACAGCTCTCCTCACAATTATTGTCTTGGTATTATTTTCAGACAAATTTTCACTGTGTGGATCATCAAACGGTCAAAAATCAGAAATATGATGAAGGAACTAATATCTATGAGTGTGACGAATTTGGTGCAGCTTCATTGAATTTAAGGGGACAGTTGGGCCTTGGGAGAGGAATGTGCTTTATTGAGTGCCTGTCTGGTTGTGGTTGTATAGCGGGACACAGAGAGTTTCACCTCCACATGTCTCAGTGTCTCTCTCTCAACACAAACACACACAACACTATGGTACTATTTCACTCAGTCTGAAGCCCAGGTGCCTGTTCTATAATTGTATTCAATATAAGAAATTTATTCCATCTGACCCCCAAATAAATTGTTTTTTGTGTGTATTTGAGTTTCACCTCCAGTACTCTCAAGCAGTTGACCCCACTACCACCATACATAAGAGGAAATTGACCTCAGTTTGTGTGTGTGTGTGTGCGTGCGTGTGCGTGTGCGTGTGTTTAGAAGGAGGTAGACTACGTGTGTATGGAGGTGTACCTTAGCTCATCACTTTAAAACATCCCCGCTGACTGACTCATATGACTAAATCTAATCCATGAGGTTATTCCGGCGTGTCCATCTGTGTGTGTGTGTGTGTATTCAACCTCAATTGTACCCACAACCAATCATTCAAGAGGCTGGGGTGCTGAAAAGGCAGCACCTGGGGGGGGGGGGTACGATTGAGTGTACGTGTGTGTGCGTGCGTGTGGGTGTGTGTGGGTGGGTGGGTATGTGTGTGTGTGTGTGTGCGCACACATATATGCACAAGGTCATACATAGAAACGAGAGAGAGGGTTATGGGAGCAGGTGCATGCACCAAATAAGTATGGATGGAAAGATGGACAAAGCAAAGAGCGGAAGTGAGGATCAGACAGCCGCTACTGTATACAAAAAGAGATAAAGCAAATGGCATTAAAGGAATAGTAAGGAACGACAGACATGGAAGAGGGTCAGCCTTAAAGAGGATTAAAAGGAGAGAAGTGAGTGTGAAGTGGAGGCAGCTGATCGTCAGCAGCCTAACAGGTTTTTAAGGATGAGCAAAGACATCAGCAATAATGAGAAGAAAGAAAAAGAGCCAGAGTGAGAAGACAAGAGATGAGAAAGAAATAATATTAAAAAATAGAGATGAAAGTGGAAAAGAGTGAATAGGGGAGTCGGTAAAAAGCAGATGCAAAGATAAGTGTGTAAGAAACACAAGAGGCCTAAACACAACATCCATGTGTCAGGTCTGTGCACTTTGAAATTGAAATGATACAAATATTTGTTTTCATGCAACACTGTAAAATTATGTATTCTACTGTGTTTGCACATTATGTATATTGCTTATTTGCCCACAGGTGTGAGCGGCACCCTACAGGGAAACAGATGAGGCTCAGCTGCACGGTCAGAGGAAACACACAAACAATAACAGCCAAAATGGGAATAAGGTTTATTTCCCTCAACTCCCATGTATCCATCGAATGCAGATGTGCTAATTCACAACTGAAAACTGTTAACTAAATTTGCCTCATTTGTTCACTGTAAACAAACAAAAGCTGCTTTATACACTAAAGGGATAAAGTTGTGGATGGGATTGAATTGACATAGAACCAGCAGGTTAAAACATACTTGTGTTTGTCTTTATTGGGTGTTATTTATCTTTGCACCATAAAATACATTTCAAAACCTGGATTGCTGCCTGGACAGAGGAGTCTTTGTGTGTTGTTTTACTTACTTCCTCACCTACAGAGTTCATGCTCTAGCTAGGCCTTAACAGCATCTTGTTTTTGTAAAATATATTGTTATCATTCTGGAAATGTGGACAGCAAAATTATCAATATATATAGGTCTGCAGGCGATTACCAAAAGGAGACTTGTCAGAGGTGTGTAAATCCAAGAAAAAGGTGACACACAGCACATGGAACTGACTCTTATAGCTGAACAATTGAGTTTCTAACCCTCAACCATGGGGATTCAAGACCACAGAAGATGTATAAAATCCAGTGGGTGGGAAATACATTATTTTAATAGCATGCAAGCCATTAAACAGTAAAATAATGTTTCTGGTCTTTTTTGCCTCAAGTATTGTGAAAATAAAAAAATGTGGCACTGTCAATTGAGGATATTCCTTAGTCCACAGTGAGTCTTCTCCGAAAAAGAAGGTATAGATAATGGATCATACACCATTGGTCTGTTTGAAATGGAATAAAGCATTGTGTCACACATCCACATCCAGACTTTAAACTTCAAGGCTGTAGCAGACAATATACAAAGAATGACATTTTTGTTAGGCTGGGGGGGAAAGGTAATCATCAAGCCCTGAGAATACATCCTATTTGACCTCTTCAATGTGATGATGCTGTATAAACTAACTCTGTTCCTTAATAGGTTAATTTACAAATCTGTTCATTAACACGTTCAGTAAATGGGCGCTGTTATCTAAATAATTAAATGCTTCAGTGTTGATATGATTGCAACTCATAATGAAATGGAAATCTTGCTTTCTAGCACTGTGGAGCTTCTGTGATGATTAGTATTCAAACACATTTGTTTTCTCCCTGACGGGAGAGTACTTTGCATTTTTAGATCTCACTGATTATCGACCATCCTGTTCAGATTTTTCATAGAGTTCAGTTGTGTCAGGAAAATGTGGTTTCGAGACTTTCATTTACAAACAACATGAAGCTTTTACACAACTTTAATTCTACCTCTTGGTGATAAGATACTAGTATATCAAACATAACCTTCCTTTCACTGGAATTTCACAATTTCAATTTCAGACCGCGCAACATAAATTCCCAAACTCTATCTGACAATCTGACACAAGCTATACACATATTAGTTCCATCTATCACTGTACAGCAGAACAAATCAACAAGACTGAATGCAATTGTAAATTGTGCACACTGTCTTTGCAGTAGTTTCAATCCAATGTGGATGCAATCTCCTCTAATGTTCCACTGTAAGAGTGACTTTTGCTAAACTAAAACAGAGAAGTGTTTGAAATGTGCAGGTTTTCCAGACCACAGAAACAGATCTATGGTGTCTCAGATCCCCCTCTGGTCTTTGGCCGTGGTAGATGATATATGAGGGCAAAGACGTCTGGCTGTGTGTGTGTATTTGTGAATGTGTGTGTAAGTAAGAGAGAGAGAGAGAAGAAGCAGACAGCAGCCTTAGGGGTCAATATGATGCTCCTGGTGCTTCACAAACAGACCACACTATGACCCACTTTCAATCCCATCCCACAAATACCCCCTCCCATACATTCCTACATGCATGCGCGCACAAACACACACACACACCTCTCCCTTGTTATTTTTCCCTTCTACCCTCCATCCATTCCACCCTCCATCTCAAACACATCATCTTTCCTCCTCCACTTCCCCCATCTCTCATCACACACAAACACCCTCACACACCCACACCCACACACACACACTAAAACACAGACAGGACATGCTGACCTTGGGATACAGTGCAGGGGTGGTTTATAGGGGTAAGCATGATGGGGCAAAGGGTGGCTTTGGGGTGAATAGATACACTTGACTGAGCTAACAAGCCCTGCATGGCCTTACTGGCTGATTGGCTGACCGGACAGCTGGATGCCAGGCTAACTGGCTTGGAGGACAGGTGGGCTGCAGGGCAGGGTGGGGCACTGACCCAACTCCACAGTGTGGGGTATCACAATCAAGTCAGAGAGTGAGATCAGTGTCATGAAAGGTAGATTTACAAGGACATAACAGGATCGAATAAAACTCCTTGCTGCTAAGCAAGACTGACACTGCTTTAGGTACAACTACAGGTACAAGAACTGCATGAACTGAAACAAACGTATTTTTAACCATTGTCCTCTCAGCAGGTCATACCCCTTGTCTAATAACTTCTACATCAATTTGGTGCTGATAAAAATGGGTCACTACATAAAGAAAAGTTTACTCCATTTGGGAAAATAACATTGCTGCCACTTGATGGTGCAAATTAATTGCATCAATTTAGTCAAGCTGAATGTGAAACAATGTATCCCTGTGTCACAATAATCCCTGTGTCACAATAATCTTGGAGAAAAATAAGGGCAAACATACACAAATCTTTCACCTCCAATATCTGCAAGCTGGGGGGCATATGAAACATTCTCTTCCTGTGGGGGGGATATCGCATGGTGGCTCCGCCTGAAGTTTAATGAGTCAATGAACTCTGACCTGCAATATTCACTTTGTATTCATGTATGTGTGACCAGGCCCTAAGAAAGAAAAATATCTTTTGTCAAGTCTGAATTGCTCAAACAATATCCACCTATCAAGATGATTGAGCTAAGTCAACGGAGCAGTAAATCAGCCGCAGGCCATGACAACATTTTAGGAATAACAGTGTCTGCAGCACACGGCTGAAGTGCATTTCCAAATCCCTTTTTGCTGCTGAACACTGTAAAAAGGGGTACCTGTTCCAAATGCATGGTTCAACAGAGTTGTACTTAGTCTCTTAATTAATCATGGGAGAGTTTCTGGCGAGACTTGCAAGGCAGCTCCCATCTCCAACTCTGTCATCTCCTATTCCCTTTAAAAGGCAGGTGTGCTTGCACATAGCACACTATTATTGAAAGGCCACATTTGTGGTCAGAGATGCCATTTTTCTGAAGAAGAATGAGTTGCACAAGCAGATCATCCTTGTTCGCATTAAGTAAGCAGTGTGTGTACTTAATGCACCAGGCTATGTGGACACATATAACTATCTTGATTATTTTTCCCCTTTAAATAGCAGCGAACGCTGCATCATCTTCAGACCAGGAGTTTGTTGGTCACATTGGCTTCCCACTGCCTCAGGATAGTAATGTGCCAACGATGCGCCTGACCACACCCCATTTTAAGAGCAACAATCCCACTGATGCTCAGATGGGCACAAGTGCATTTGCTATCTAAACGACGAGGCCACTAAACAGAAAAATAACTACTGATTGGGCTCTAAGGGTGCAATCTGAGAATTTATAATCATAACCTCTATTAGGATGACTCATAAAGGGCAAATGTAACAGCTACACACACACACACACACACACACACACACACATTTATTCTCAAAGCCTGTGATGTGAGTGGGTGAGGCATGTCAGATTAGGACAACAAGACAGATTCCCAGCTGACAACATTTCTGTCTAAAAGGTTCCCTCTCCTTAGGGAGTCTCTCTGTGTGTGAGTGTGTGACTGTGTGTGTACACGCCAATTTACTCTCTGACGTGGCAAATTGTGAATGGGCCACAGATAACTTAAGAGTTTCATCTCCTATCACGCTTTATAAGGAAGCGCTCACACCGGCATGCAGTCACATACACAAAAAACACACACACTCATGTTCACACAAAGAGGGGCCTTGGGGTTTTGGCGGTTGGTCTATGTGTCTAGCAGGGAGAGCAACCACTCAGCCGTGGATGATAAAGCAATCAACTGTCATTAATGGAGCATTGACTACAGCTATACACACACAAATACACACAAAGTACAGTTATCAACAACACACACACACACACACACAGGTCAGTCTCAGGTGGACATTTTTTACCATTTTGAGATATATTAATACATTTCTACGAATCACATGTGTACTAATATCACTATTTTCAGACATGGTGAGAAGCACATAAAGAATACATACCTAAAGTATTGGGAGTTATAATAAGTATTTCTTAGTATATCAGAAATGTTATTTCTATGCAATTATTTTGATATTCAATTAATTATGACTGCAGATTTTTCAAAGTGAGCAGTTCCCTTGTCATAAATGCTTGTAAATTGATCTCTAACATCCTTATACCCTTGAAATGTGTGGGTATTTCTCAATTATAATATGAACAGATTGCAAGATAAGAATCAGCAGATAAATCAATTATGAAAATGATGATTAATTGCTGTCTTCAACAAGATTTGCGCAAATATCAATTGACAACAAACCAGTGAGATGTTTGCAAACAACTAAAACACAGCACAAACAACGAAAAGCACTGAAGCAAAAACACATCTTTCTTTCTCATCGGCAGTTAATCAACTGATGCAACTGCAGAGCAACACCAGCACAGAACTTGAAGTGCCTCTGATGACCCAGTATTTGTACAGGTTTACTGCAACTGTAGTTATCCTGATGGGACTCAATCCATGCAGCCATCTTTGTCCACTGCTCGTCCTGAGGTTGTAATTTCCTTACTGGATTCATTAAATCTACTGTCAATTACTTAAATCACACCAAGAGTAGAAGGACAGGATTATTTTTCTTTTAATAAAAAAAATATTTTATGAGTATCTAATTTACTGTAATCACATATCAATCTTCATTCACTCCCAAATTACATGCAGTACCAACCCAAGTTGGTTGACATTTAATCAAATGTGTCCATTATGTAGTCTTCAAAGAGCTTAGTTGTGGAAATATGCTAAATTAATACAGACATAAGTCTGAAATAGAAAATACATTTTCACATATAGCATGGGTGTGGATATGGTCTAAGCTGTCATTATTGGGCAGTTCCTGTCTTTTCTCTTTCTCTCCCACTCAACCAATATACTAGACTGCAGTCCTCTCAAACTAACTGGGGGCCTTGACAGCATCTCTCCCATACATCAGCTTAGTTAAGTAGCAGAAAGTGTGCAACATACCCTCTTTTTCCCAAAGACAGAAGGGTACGGGTGTGTGTGTCGCTGTGCATTGGTGTGTGCTAAGAAGCGGGGAGTGTATGCCAAGTTGAGCACAGCAGGGGCCCACCATAGCACTCTCACCAACAGTTTGACAACATCTTAGAAACATCTATTCACTCGGGATTTATCTCCTGTACTTAACAACTGTGAGTCCATTTCTTTTGGAGAGGCAGAGTCAGCCTGACAGATAAAGTCAGAGAGAGAAACGAAAAGCAGAAAGATGGTGGACTGAGAGGGGGGGAGGAATAAAGAGGAAGAAGCTTAAATGGAGTTGGAGCGGAAGGTAGAAAAGATCAAATGAATTGGGAAAAAGAGTTAGGAAGTTGCCTGTAGAGCCTGAGCTGGAAGAAAGAAAAGGGAAGTAGGAACAGAAGAGAAAATGATAAAAATGCACAGGGTTAGACAGAAAGGCGAACAAAATAACAAGGGTCCGCAAAGGAGAGATCTAGCATTAGAAGATTAAGTGGGGGTATCTCAGTGAAAAATAGCAGGCAAGCTCAGCTGAAAGTGGAGCAGGAATGATGAATGCTGTGAGACAAGCCAACCGCTAATTTGGATGGTAGAAGTTTGCCTCAGCAGGGCAAGAGGCTGGAGTCAATCTGTCTCTCTAATATCTGATCGTAGACACCCAGTGGGTGCACCTGGGGCCAGACAGGGGCCCCTGCTGTTAAGATAAAAATAGTAGAAACAACTAGTGAACTGGTAATTCAAACGCCCAATAACATAAATGCCCACAGTGAGCAACATGAAGGCACATTTCCCCCTTTCTACCATTGTTGAATCCACTAGAAGTGGCCAATGTATGTTTGAAAACATTGAGTTGAGACAAATCTGTAATTAAATGGGATATGAGAAATGGGTGGTATGTGTGAACTGGGGAAATAAATACATTTGTGCTGTTAACTTAAAAAAGGAATCCCTGCTAAAGATGATAAGAGGCATATGTGGAAAAAATGTCCAACAAAGGAAAGTAATGATAAACATGTGGCAGCGGTTTTCCTCTGATTTTAAATGTCCAGTAAGTGTGAGTTATTGAGCCGCATACAGCAAGGGGATGGAAACCTGGACTAAATAGATTTTTCCCATTACGTCTTTCACCTTGCATAGATAGGATGATTTGAAGCCTTGGGTTCATGCAGTAATTGGGGCCAATCACTAGTCTGCAGCTCAGACAGAAAACCATTATGATCATCAGTGCAGGAAAGAAAGATATTTCATACAGCTAGAGAGAGGGATTATTAGAGTCAAGGGCACAAAGGTCAGTGTTTCATGGAAGAAAGAAGGGCCTGGAAGGTTACTGACTGACAGAGTAATATACCGGCGAATTCACTTTAACCACACACCTCAGAATGAGACATGACACAATCGCTCACTTTCCAGATGGAGACCAGGATTAATTGTCCTCTCATCATTAGCACAATTTGAAATATGACGATTGCATTGAGACTGGTTGGGGATAGACAAAAGTCAGAACTGATACACTAAAAGGGACACACAATACAGTTTTAGTCATCCAGCTCAAATCACGTGAATCTGTAGAATAACCTGGCTTTCTCAAACTGCATTCAATAATATCATATGCTTATTCAAACACACAAGTAACTAATCTAATTCTTTGCTACTCAAGGTCATCAACAGGGATTAGTATTAGGAGTTTGTCTCCATGTAAACTGCTTTGTTATGTTTCCTTGAGATACAATCAGACACCTAATGATGTTAAGGCACATCTATTTCTTATAGAGCTGACATATCTACTGAAAATGATCTGATATATCTGAACCTGTTTATTGATTCCTAGTCATTCCTTACTATCCCACTGTTTGAATAAATCGCGTCATCAACATGTACACTGGAAATGTTTTAATTTATGTCTGAGAATAAATAATTATTATTCTTTACAGAAGTAATATACTAATGGGGCATTTTTTAAGACCACTTTTTCAACCAGCAAGTGTGTGATCATTCGTCTGTGTGTGTGTGTGTGTGTGTGTGTGTGTGTGTGTGTGTGTGTGTGTGTTAGCCTCAAAGCCAACTGTCAGAATCATGCACGCCATGGTAACCGCAGTCAGTTCCCCATTTCACAACAATAACAGACTCCGCAAATATTGACACACTATTTCTCTGACATTACAAATGTGATTATATTTGCTGTTTGCCCTGGGAGATGGCAGTTTATATTCAATAAGGTGTGTGTGTGTGGGTGTACACATTGAATGTTAAGTTAAAAAATAGGCCATGGGAAGAACACGCACTGTGTACACAAGAGGATGTGTTAGCAGTCGGAGGAATCCAGACATGTGTGTGTATGTGTATTCATTCTATTTCTCCCGCCTTTCACCTGCAAGGGAGACAAAGGAGGAGGGAGAGAAAGGTTTAAGAAAAGAGTAAAAACCACCTGTATGTAAAAGCTCACCTGTCCTAGGAAGCAAACAAGGTTAACACCTGCCACTTTTGTTACGCAACTCTTGACCCTCCTTGTGCACTGCCCCTAAAGCTCAATGCAAGCTACGTGATGATGTCATTTTTGGTTGTCAAGCTAAAACTTGCAGTAAGCAATGAACAGCGGGAGAGACTGCAAAAATACGGCAGCACATTGCTGCACATTACAGTATCTTATCAGCGATTCCACTGGATACATTTATCCATGATGACTCCATTCAGCCCAAAAAACAATCAATCCAACAAATCATCTCATCGCACCCAGGCAGGTATTTTGTTAGGCGGGGAGGCGACAATCTATGTCCCTCCTGGGTTATCTTATTGACTACTGCAATATGCTATTTCTCTCAGGAGAGTTTAAATTCCCACAACAAACCCGAGTTAGGCTGAAGGCCATTTTCCTCTGGTCTCAAAACCATCTAACACTCACTAATACAATCAGCTTTCACTCCTGGGTCAAATGACTCGCAGACAGCAAGGTGAGAGAGCCCCTCAGTTGTCTGTGCATTTGTAATCGTTTGCCTTTTGGTGGGTTTACCTAGTTTTAAAAAAACTCACATTGTACAACAAGGTACAAGTTAAAGTAACTATTACAGAAGTGCAGTTCGGCGACTGTTATGTTGTTGAGTGAAAAATGGAGACAGGTTGATTTCTTATAAAACTTTGTTATCTAAATGATAACTAGCTTATATGAATTATGTATGTGAAGAGCAGACTTCAAATCAGCCAACCAATTTCGAAAAAACTATATTTCAGTTGCTGTGTGTGACTTTCCCTAGCTTGTTAAGGTGAAAACACTCCACATGAGCTTGACTTAAATCCCCCTTGGTACGTTAGCATCACAGTATTATATCTGATGAACTGTTTACAGCCTGATGCAATACTGATAAGCTTCTACAAAAAAGTAGGGCTGTAAAGTTTAACTGGACAGGAAGAGCTAATACTCTTGTTTTCCCTAAACTCAACTGTTCCACACCCACACCCACACACACACACACTATTTCAGCCAATAAAACGTTCAATTATTTACGCTCCGCATGTTAAGCGTCCTAATTTGATTAATAGTAATAATTAGACCTTGCTCAGCTTCCTTATTTCGGGTTGGAATTGAAACAATTTAGGTCATCTGGCCCCTTATTCCCTGATCCAGGTTGAGGGACATGCAAATCAGATGCAAATACCAGAGGAAAGTGAGAACTAGTTATAAGCCCGGGTAATAAATACTGAATTTAGCCTCTTGGCATTCCAAAAACAGCCAGTTGGGGTTCATATGCAAATTATATGCAAATAGTCCAGACGCAGGGAGCTTTTATTTTTCTGTGGGGGGGGGGGGTGGGGAGCACATTAACATGTCCTTATGATGTTGTGGGTTTGAAGCCAGCTCATGTTGCTCTCCCCTGACTGTTATACGTTTATATTCACCCTCCCAACTATCACAAATAGAAGAGAAAGGGATAGAGGGGACAGAAGAGAGGAAAGACAGGGGGAAAGATGCACAAGACATTAGATGAGAGGAGGGCGATGAGAGGGGAATACAAGGAGAATTGGGAGGCACGGCATGTAATTTGAAAAGTAAACCCCAGATACTGTTCACTGCTGATTAGAGGATCACTGTCAAGATGAAAGAAGAGGAAAAAATACAAAAACTATAAGAGTAAGGGATCAAATATGGATGTGGGAAGGAGGCAGGTCAAAGAAAGAGAGAGAAGAAATTTGTAGAAATATGGAGACACCGGAGAGAAAGATAGAAGATGACAACTTTGAGATGGATGAGAAAAGAAAAAAAAGGAAGTTGGAAAGATATCAGAGAGTCACCATGACAGACAGAGCGACGCAGATACAAAGATGGCCAGAGACAGAGACACAAGCTTCGTGGACCACCTTGTTCAATTGGCAATGTCTCCTCGAATGACATGCACCAATGGCTCGTGCACCCACACACGCACCCTGCGACATCTCCACCTGCTGTTCCACCCTATTAGAAATAATCGCTATAATGCTCTTATGAAAAACTCAACGTCGTGCCCTGAACACATCAGCAGAGCTTTCTACCTGCAATGTCATCACATTGAAAACGAACAATGCAAAGCTCTTAATCGCAGCCTCCACCCTTCAACGCACACAAACACGGCCTTGTTGCTGATGTGAAGGCAGTGAAAGGAAGGAGGATGTTGGTTGGTAAAGTGATGATAAGAGACAACGCAGTTCTGCTGAAAGTATGGGCACCTAAACATTTTACACACCCGCTCACTAGCATAAATTGCTGGTCTAGCTTACCACCTCTGAGTGCATTTACATACACACCAATCACGCAGGCTGTTCTGTTTGAGCATTAGCATTTTAAACACCATGCATTTTTGTTTTACCTCAGAGCCAATAATCTGTTGTGGTAATAACCCTGAATTTAGCATCTGTCAAAAAACAGTGCAGATACAGAGTAATAGTTGCAGGGATAATACACAAGCAAGGGTCTCGTGACAGTATTTAAGTGAGAATCAAGTAAAGCTGTTTTCAGATATGAACTGACGACCGCACAGTTTCCTGAAATTTTTCAAAGATGCCGTATGTGAGAAGAAAAATGGCAGTCGCTCTGGACATTATCTGGAACCCATCCTTCGATGACGTTATGCCGTCAAAGATGAAAAGACAACGAGATTCAAGAGTATTTGGCAATAAGGGCCGACACAGGTGTTAATGCACTGTGGGAATGTTCCCAATGTTTTTTTACATTGTTCAGAGCCTGTCTGACCTGGACAATCCACTACTGAGTTCTTCGTATGTAAAACCTAAACTCTAGAATTTTTCAGATATTTTCCAGAGAATTTTCCAATTTAAACTAAAGTATGTTGTCCATTTCCTCTCACATTTCTTGAAGGCCGCCCTCAGTGAAGCATAGTGTTTCCACAACACTTCATTACTGCTAAGCCTCATTCAATATGCATAGTCTCAATCTTGCTGTGTGAACGCCAGCTATTTATTTGAACAACCAAATGGCAGGTTTTATTAAAATCTGATGTTTGAGAAATCACAAGAGGCATCACAATGCAATGGTTAATCCTATGGAACTGCTGTAAGCGTTTGAACAGCACAAAGCTGCCTACGGCATTTCTGCGTGCACGTCTTTCTTGTGCACGCGTGCAAGCTTGCTCGCATGTGTGTCTCTATGCATTTGTGCATGAATAGATTAGCTAGGTGGGGCGAACATGAAGCCAAATCCCAGAGAATTTGCCTCCTAATTAATAAATCATAACAAAATGGAAACAATTTAAATTGTTTTTGATTATAAATAATTAATGTCTTTGTTTGTGGTCTTTGTTAATAATAGGTCTGCTTTTTTCTGGGGGGAAAAAAGGTGAAAATAATGGGAGAAGAGGAGGGAATATCTTTAGCACAAATAACACATCTAATAGGTCTAAAAAAGTGCAAGAGGGTGGGGGTTGCACATTCAGCGCACACACAAACACACACACTCCATCTCCCTCTAACAGATTCCAGTGAAAACAGATGGCATCAGAATTATCTGATGTCCTGTCTTTTTATATGCTAATCCAGCTTCTACACACATTCGAGTTCCTTTAATCAGATATCAGGTCAGAGTGGCTAAATCAAGTTGAGACAATTGTGCTAATATAGCATATTATTATAAACTAGCATCACTGCACTTAGCGCCAATACACTCAACATGTGACAGTTATACAGGTGGGTGATATAAGGGACATATCCAGGAATACTCAGGGATCAAGAGCAAAGCAGAGTATACACTGCGCAATTCCAGCCGGATTTTGAAGTAATTTCTGAATCACACAACAAATTTTAGAGTCATGTAGCGTACAAGGGGGAGAATGGAGCAATCAGAGTTGATTCCCCTAAAATCAGCACATGTGATCAAGGCAGAGTGATTCTCATGGATCCGAATCTGGTCCCTATAGGAGCCGACCTTACGTACAGTGTAGGCACATAAACAATGAACTTTGGTGTAGGCCCAACTAAACTCCTTAAGCTCGAGAAAATAATGACCTTTTCTCTTCCTACATGTTCAATCATTTTCCACTGTATCCTTTCCAAGGAAAGATGATATAACTATTCACATGCTTTCATTTACGAACATATAAATGATACGGATTATCGAAGCATGACTGATATGTGACCGAGAAACCGGCAAGTTCAGCAATAGGTCATAACATTCCTGGTCAAACATCTCATGATGAAAACAGTATATACAAATTCAAACTGCAATAATAAATTAAGTTACATACAAAAAAAAGGCCAAACAAGCGCACACACACACACACACACAGACACACACACACACACACACACACATAAAGAGGAGTCAGCAGGGGCTCTCTGAGGACAGATTTATTGAGTTCATCCTTGGAAACCAAACACAGATATACACACACAAGCCCTCACACAGTAATCATCAGATCAGATATCAAAAGGCAGTGTCTGTCTAGAAGATTAGAAGAGCCATCTGTCTGCCATGTGGAAAGCCTCGGATTATCAACAAACTTCACACACTTCTGTTTGCGCATGTATCTGTGTGCGTATGCATTTGATCCAGCCACTGAGCACGGAATGTAAATGAGAGCGAGAGGTACAGAAGCTCAGATTAAATAACTATCGCTCATGATGAAAATAAACACTTTCCCTTTTGGTTGACCCTATTTGGTTATTTCACTGTATATAAGTTAATATACTATACATTATGTCTAATTGGGACCATGTCAAATCCTACAAACACAGAGTATTGGGATTCCTTATTCAGGGCCGAGACAAACACACAACATTAAACATTTTAGGAACCACCCACATCCAAAAACACAACACAAACATTCACACAAATGACCAGGAAATGGCTTGTGGCCACACTTAATGCTTATTCAATACACGGCCATCGATCTCCTTTCCTGGCTAAACATAACCTGTATTTACTCTGTTAGCGTTCCCCCTGTATAGATCTATAGTGCTAATGTAACCACAGCATGAAAGAGGAGAGCGAGGCTGAATCAGAGTGCACAAGCACGAAAAACACAGTCAGAAAATATGAGTGAATCAGAGGTAGTCCACGGGATGGAAAGGGGACAAAAGTCACACGCACGTTGTCAAACAAATTCAAGCTCAGTTATTATGACTGACACTGTGGCTTGCAGAGTGCACAGCAGAGAAGCTTTTAGGCCTATAACCTGTAGAAGACCACACACACAATTACTTATACAGTATTCATTCACAGTGTCTCTCTGGTCAAGCAAGGTCCTGCCACTGCTTCCCATCAAGTCGTCTTTTCTGCTTGATGATCAAGGTTACTTTGTGCGGGGATGATTCAAAATAAACCCACTGCTCAAATCATCCGCAGCTTTTAAATCCACTTCATCTAATATCCGTGCTCTCACATGGAAATCTAGCACATGGCTGATTCATTTTTATGTATGAAGTAGAGGGCATACAGAGCCACATGTAGAAGTAATTTATTACAAAAGGACAAAAGTACACTAAAAGGAAAGTGCACGCACACACACACACGCTGGTGTGTCGTATTAAATTACTACTTAGGGACCTCAGAATACTTCAACCATTATCTAAATCAATTGCTCGTCATGGTTCTCACATACACTCGTGCGCACGCTTTTCTCTGTTCACTCGCAGGTAGCCAGTGCTTTCATTTCAGCAGGTGGCCTCATATGAACATCCTCACACACCGGTACAGGTCACCCCTGCTTTTCATTTCAGCAGGTGGTCAGTGAGTAATGCCACCGACGGTTGATCACTGAACACTCAGACAGAGAGCAGCAGTTACCTTCCACAAAAAGGACCAAAGGGGAGAGAGGGGGGGGGAGAGAGAGAGAGAGAGAGAGAGAGAGAGAGAGAGAGAGAGAGAGAGAAAGAGACGCATCTAATGTCGCCTTGAAATGTCTTTTACTACACGTCCTTGAATGCCTAACTTTCACACTCTTCCCTTTTTATCCATATGTCACCCACACTTTTTCTCCACCCACACCAACAGCCTGGCGTGCCATGTTAATTACTATGTCTTTCAAGCTTTCATTTCCTCCTCATGAGGGAAATTACATTTGTTTTGCTTGCTGCGTCAAGATGACAGGGAAAATAAAGAGAGGACAAATTAGAAAGGATAAAAAGTCTTTCAGTTTGTGAAATGAACAGACAAGCTAATTATTCAAAAAAACAGACAAAGTGACAATTAGTTGTCAAATGGGAAAGAATATAGCTCATCGTGCTTTGGTCCTTTCAGCGAGACTGTCAAGAAGTCAGGGATGCATACATACATTGCACCAGTTGTCCTCTAAGATAAGAAAGGTAAGTGATTCCCTGACATCACTCCAGTGAACAAATACAGACGCACTTTAATTGCATAAAAACAATGAGATTTTGAAACTTGGACAGTTTGTCCTGTGGTGACCCTCATTAACATCTTGTTTGCTGTGTCTTAAAGCCATCAAGGTCACTGTCAGGGCAACTTTAGAGCTGTAGAATGACAGGCCCTTTGAGAAGGGGGTAATTAATAAATGAATACACATGTTGCTTCTCAGGAAAATGTTTAATACTTTCACATATTGGTAATCCAGTTGTCACTGAAGACCAAGCACATATATTGTGTTACTCTGGCTGATTAGACCTGGAATCAGGTTGAAGTTGGTTGAAGCTTTGCTTGATTCTCAGAAGTCCACACAGTCCTGGGTGGAGGGCTACACAAGAACAATGAGTGACAACACCTATGTGGACAGTAAAGTTGGCGATGGCTGACCGTGATCAAAGCATTAAGATAAGAATTGTGATAAAAATGGTAAAACTCAGCATGAGTCACCTGACTTTACACTTAGCCTTTACCTTTGTTTCAAGGGGTATACACTACACAAGGAGATCTGATGAAACAACTACACTTGGGTAACATTTTTGTAAATCTGAAATATCTTCAAAGTATGTATGCTTAAATTTCATATGATAACTTTAAAGATAAACCCAGCCAAAAGAGATTAAATCCATGTTTGATTATTGCCCTAAACATTAAATTGGTCACTTAATATGAATTAGAAATCTTTACTATTAAACCTATCTCTTTAAACACTTCCTGAACACCATACAATACTGCATGGGGCTTCCCTTTGCTCTCAAACACACTCACTTCTTCATTTGTATTTCCAGAATCTATGAGAAGGATAGAGGGGAATAGAGCGGGTGGTCCACTAACCAGAAGGTCAGTGGTTCGCCCCTTAGCTTCTCCAGTCCACATGTGTAAGTCTCCTTGGGCAAGACAGTGAACCCTGAACTGCCCCTGACGGCTGTGCCAGCAGTGTGTGAATGATATGCGATTGAAAAAGAACTGCAAATAAATAACAGTCCATTTAACGCATGTTTGAATAATTTGTTCAAGATTCTGCTCCATGCTGACCTGGTTACGTCACTACTTTTCTGCACATATGCCATCTGCTCATTCAGACTGCCAATCTCCTCTTCTGCCACATCCCAAAGTTGTTCAACTGGATTCAGATCTGGAGACTAGTGAGGTCACTGAACTCACTGTCATGTCCTTGAAACAAGTTTGGGAAGACTGTTGCTTTGTGTCACAGTGAATAATTCTGCTGGAAATTACCTACACACAACCAGGAGCTGCCTAGTGTTGCACCAGCATGTTGTATAGCCCGATGAGCAGCTAACTGGGGGTTAAAATGTCTTGTCAAATGGCACGCAGAAGCATGCGCCGGCCTTAAGGGTTTTGGTCTGATATTTGAATAGTCAATCCTGGGCCATAAGCTTGTATTTGTGACAATTCGGCCACCTCTGTCACCATTAAGGGTCATTGTTCCTGCTTTGATCAAAGGTTTAACACTGGATGTGAGTAAAATCTGGCTTCACCTCTCAGCCCCTGCCCAGACAACCTCCTATCATCCTTGTTTCATAGTCCCTCCCACCTCAATCCCCTCCACCCCCACACTTTTCCCTCAGCACCTGACTTATCCCATTACTCACATCTCCTCCATGATATTCCCATTATATCCCTTCAGGGTATTCACAATCCCTGTGGGATGCAGCCAGTATTCCTGGGATAACAGTGTCTGGCTGGCTGGCTGGCTGGCTGGCTGGCTGGCTGGCTGGCTTCAGCAGGGAATAGGGAATAGGCGTCCTTCCTCTGGAGGGAAGCAGCAAAATGAAACTCCTCTCCAGCGTGTACATTCATTTATCTCTAGCTTTCTTCATTAGAGGTGTGAAAGTGCGGGTGAACAAATGAATGGACGGAGGGAAGACGCAGCATTTCTCGCTTTTATTCTTCTTCCTCTCCAACTGTCCCTGCTTCGTTCAGGTTTGTGAAACAAGTGCGAGAAATCGCCAACCTTTGGAGAATGAATTTGAACAGTTTTTTGTTATTTCTCAGAGGAACAAGGGATGCTTTCTCCTTCAGTTGTCTATAATTCTCTTTCCTTGCTCTTTCCTTGCTCCTACATCTCGCATAGAACTACTATATAACAAGTGCTAGTTAAAATGGAGATCTTTCTATCCTTGCGCAAAAATAGTTCTATACATGATGAGCGGGGATCTGGCATGTAGACAACAGACACAGGTCAAGTTGTTTTAACATAAGAAGTTCACCTATTTACTTATGACACAATTAGTAGCTTGGAATTTATTTATTTTAATCATGTGGCAAAAATATCACGGATGTCACCAATGAATCCCTTAGCCAGATTTTGTGGTCTTCCATTCCAATGGCAATTTCTTCTTGCAATGGTGGTTCTCCTCGGGTCAATGTTGGGTCCTGTCAGAATTCCTTTCCTCCGAGTAATCAAAGGATTTGATTGAGCAGTGATCCCTACTTTCCACAAGATATCCCGTTTTCCTTCTTCTCTTCTCTCAAGGGAGTTTTAAGGTAGGAATGGACGGGGTCCTTAATCCGATGGCCTCTAAATGGTGGCTGGGTGCTGCCTACATGTGGGTCACCTTGTAGGATCACCAAAATACACATGTGCATGTGCACACACATACACATACACACGCAAGGCGCGGTGCTAAGGATCACTCTAATCTCCTGGCCTCTAAATGGTTACACACGACTGCCTGGACTCATGAGTCTATTTGTGGCCTATTGACCAATTCAACGGCACTGTTTGTGAGTGTGTGTGTGTGTGTGTGTACTATTTAACAGAAATTGAAGAGGGTTATCCCAAAGATATTTCAACAAAATCCACACATTCATAAATAAATACATAAATGTCCTGAAGTCCTGATATGTTCTTTTGACAGTTCAAAACTATAGTAAAAGTGTGCCAAGTATGAGTCAAATGTCGTTCAGTAGTTGTTTTTGTCTGATTGTAAAATATAAATACAATGACAACTTTAATACTCACATTTGTCTAACCCTCATGTTCCCAGACTTATAGTAACACATCTATAATTAGCCGCCCGTCTACCTGTCAAACAGCTGCTCCGAGGTTATCATGTGTAACATATTTAATTAAAATGTACATGTAGCGATGAAAACTTCTTTAATCCTACAAATGATTACTTCTGTCATGTTAATTCCATTTAATCAAGTTGGTTATTTACCTTGTTTCTTTGTTATTTTACTCAAAGCTGTTTTTCAGGATTTATTTCCCTTTCCAGACCTGCACACTTCCTTCTGCAATGCACCGTTTCTCTTTCCTCATGTCTCTCCCATCATTTCTAGTTCCTCAAACTACTCCCCTCTCAGTGTCATTCACGACTCCATCATTTCTCCATATATCCATCTCTCTACTGCCCGGCTCTGCAGATGTGCCAGAATCTAGTTTGTTTTCCCTGCCAGCTGACTGCTCTCCCTGATCCGTTCCCTTTTTTTTGCCAGACCATCGCCTCGGCTGATTTTGGCTTCATCAAGTGCATGTGTCTCTGTCGGCTCCGCCCTTCATCCCTGCATCCTCCTCCCATCCCCACTGACTCTGCCTCTCGTCTTTCCCAACACTGCCTTTCCCTTCACCCCTTTCGCTCTCTCAATCAGCAGAAGTGGGACTGTCACACACACACACTGTTGCAAGACAGTGTAAAGACAGAGCGAGCACACAGTAAGTCTCTCACACACGCGTACGCAAACCAGATGATTACATCTACTCTTGCAGAATGACAGCTGTCGAAAATTGAGCCGTCTCTCACACACTTTCTCAGTACAATATCAATTCCCACCACGTCTGCAACCATGTGTGAGGAGAGTTTGTGAGCTGGCTGTGTGGGGCAACGTGTGTGTGTGTACGTATGTGTGTATGAGAGAGACGGAGAGGGGTGGAGAAAGAGAAGATTGTAAGTTTCCATTGGCTGTTATATTGCGGCGTGTAATGTCGCGTAGCACGCAGTCGGCCAATCAGAAGGTCCTCACACATTCAGTTTTATGAATGAGATGTATGCGAGGTACACACACACTCAGAGTGAGAATACTCTACAGTGATGTAATACAATCACACAGAGTAGCAGAAGTGTGTGAAAGACGAACCCGAAATGATCACAGTAACAGTTAAATGCGGCTTCTGCCTAAATTTGAATCTTGTCATTAAGGAATTTTAAATTGAATTCATAGAAATGTAAAAAAAAAATTAAAAAAAATTACCTTGATGCAAATACACCTAAATTAAATCTACAACTATGCCATATGTTTCTTCAGCATTTAGGGATTACAAAATATTCTAAAAAAATTCATTAGAGCTGGCACTGCACTAGTTCCCAAATAACATTACACAGTCGCCGACACCTCCAGCATGCTCTGTCCCCACCCCTGTAATACCTGCTTAACAATTAAGTCCTCGTATCATTTTATCTAAACAGGCTCACACGCTCACTCTGAATCCAACATCCTCCAACCGTCTGTGTCTGAACCAGGAACTGAGAACGCCTCATTTGGCTGACACTGTGTACCAGGGAGTAATTTTGCCTAACCGGTATGTAAAATTATAACTGAATAGCTGTGTTTGCGGCTGGCTGACAGAGAGGAGATTGGGAGGGGTGGAGAGCAGCCAAAAACAATCAAAATATCCTGGTGTGACTTTCCATGAAGGAAGGGTGTAAGGGTGTGTGTTTGTGTGTGTGTGTGTGTGTACGGGCTGGTCTTTCTATGAAGTCACTATTTGACACATTGCTCTGCTACACAATTGTGGTTCATTTGTGTAAGTATACAAACGTGGGTAAACAGTGCCCTCTTTGGTTGTACACAGGAACAGCAGAAGCTCACAACAAGTCAGGTGGAGCAAGTACAGCCACAAAAACAAGTGAGGAGACAATGAAACCTGAAGAAGGAAATGACACAGGTTGTTGTTTCACTGTAAAACAGGTAAGACAAGACAAAAAGTGAGATGAGAACAGAGAGACTTCTCTTTACATGGTTCACATTTACTCAATATATTTCATATTTCATATATATATATATATATATATGACTTTAGGTGAACTGATGGCTTATTTATCAACTCGCAAGGGAGTATCTTCCATTTTAATTCCAATATGAGTGAAATATTCCAAAAGGAAGCTTCACCTGAGATAAAGCATTTGATAAATAAACCATAAATTAATACCCATGTCCTACATGCCGAAAAAAAATAGTGTCAGGATGCTCTGCAACAGAAGAATGACGTATTCAGCCTTAATAAACAATGACCTCATAAAGAACACGTGGGTTTAAAAGTTTCAACTTTTAAAACTATAAACTAGAATATAGGAATGACCTCATCCTGATACTGCAGCATGCATCTGTTCAACAAAACCCTCCACCCATGAGCCAAGGCTGCCACCTACAGGCCACTGCAAAAACTGCTACTACATCTCACACCAGGTGATGTCATGGTTTGAGAAAGAGTTAGGGATGGAGGGAGTGGAGACGTGTGAAAGCGAAAAACCGGCAGGGAGGAAGCGAGGGGGAAAGAGGGTGATGTCATGTTTTCACAGGCACTGGAAGCTCTGTCTTTGTCCAAACTCCAGCCTGAAGAGCGACAGATGCTACGGAGGCATCACTCTGATATTCATACGATATCACCATTTTCTTTTAACAGGACATAACATTACTCAAAGTCCTCGTGTTCAATCTGGCCGACGACTAGACACCACATCCTTCAGGAACCCATTTGTGTCCTTGTCATTCCAGACTATTCCAGTCTCTTCACTCCCCTCCTAACAATTTCATGCCATTCTAGAAATTGCATTGCATTCATACCATTCAAAACAATCACCACCTGCTCTGAGTGTAACCAACCCTGATTCTGGCAATGATTTTTCCTTCCAACAATCTCACAGTGAAAAACATACTCGCCCCGAAAGAAGGAGAGGGGATGAAGGGGTAGAGGAGGAGAATAAACGAAAAGGGATATGGAGAAAGAAAGAGACAGAAGAACCAAACACGGGGAGAAGACAGATGAATATTAGACAAGGAGGACACCGAAATTGTTTCGCTTTAGCAGTGACACTGACCATTAAAGCACTTTTTGAGAGGGCTGGGAGGAAGAGAAAGGCAAGGATGAAGGACAGCAAGGATGAAGGACAAAAAGGATGAAGTGTGGGAGGGTATCAGATCAACACACCTACATAGGGAGGTGAAAATCATTCTAAAAGACGTTGAATTAACAAAGGACTAGAGATGTTCCAGTAAACATTTTGGTTACGGCACTGCAGCACAGAGCCGTATCAATCACAGAAGTATTTACTATTCCTGGTAAACCTAAAAGCTCAGGAGGTACACATCAAGCAGACAAGTACCAATGCCCCAAAACAAAAAATGAAACATGATCAAACCCTCTTGCAAATGAATGTACTCAAATGCAAATCTGAAGGTAAGGCAACGTGAAAGCCATCAAAACTGAGCTAGTTCAACTCTGACCCACTTTCTTGAGACTCTGCTGTTCAGTTTTAGTGTCTCTCTTACAGGTATACAGACACAAAGTGGTGTTTAATGGTGTAGAATGATGGCTGTCAAAGTGACATTAATTTCTTATTGAATGGTACAATTTTATGTATTGTAAGATGGATTGAGGGAGAGGTTGTTTTACAGCTGCAGATATTCAGGTGAAGAAATCGAATTATATTGAACAACGACAGTAAATGTTTCTCAATGCTTTCTGGAACCAGGATCTTTGTGTGGTCATTGGATGGTTCAAGTGAAGCGAATGAGACAAAAACAAACCTTTCCAAAGATTTTAAATATCATTATCCATAACAGCAAGTTTAAACCTGACAATTTTTTCTATTACACGATGTTGAATGCGTTTTTATTTGCTGAGGGATCCAGGGACGTACTGTCATCAGATTCTTTGTCAGACACATGGAAATCCAGGAGAAAAAACCACTCCAGCATAACATGCGGCTGCTTTTCACCACACTAACTCTCTTCCTGAAAGACAACTGCCACCAATCCACAAAATTATAGACTCAAATTAGATCTGTGACAAGACAAGTAGCACAGCAAACATCAAGCCTTAGCAGATGCTTTAACACAGGATCTGCTATCAAAAGGGAGGGTGGGAGACAACAAAGTGAGGAGAGGCATGGAGGGAGAGAGACAGGTTGTTTCAGAACGGAGCTCGAGGGACACGAGAACAACTGTGAAAACAAAGAAAGGTGGAAAGATAAAGTGATCAAGGGTTTAAACTACAAGATAAGAGGGAAAACTGTAGGTCTCTGTTTTGAGTGAACTGTGCCATATGTGTGTTTATGAGTACATCAGCATTTTTGAAGTGTGTTTAATGTCTCTCCACGGCTGAGGAGACCCCATGCTGAGAGAAACGCCTTAAGAGTTGATACAAACTCTTCTGTCTCTGGAAAATGTGTAGTCTGAACCCAGTCAACTCTCTGATGCATTACAGCCCAGCAATGCAATATAGTACTTCAACTGTATCTCTAACATTACTACTCCTACCACTTAATACTACTACTGTTACTTCTGCTGCTGATAATAACCATCATCCTCACTTTCAACATCATCATAATCATTAAATACAAAAACAAGTCTAAAACCTGTTAAATTAATAAATAAGTAACACACTTTGACAGATATGACTAGTTAAAAGAGCAGATTATCGGTCTATGGATATTCAAATGAAAAAGAGTGTTCAAGTCTAACAGACTGTGTTTTACAGTGAGACCTTCAAACATGCTCCAGCAGCATCAGAAAGAAACATCAAGATTTCTGCCAATAATATAAATAATACTCTTAGTCTAAATAACTGATGATCAGTTACTGGGAAGTATATTAGTAATGTTATCGTTTATCACACATTATGAAAGCCAAAATATAACTGGCCGGATTTACACCAAATGTTGACATTGCCAGTGACTGATTGTACTTTATCAACCATTTTGGAAAATAGCAGGTACGCTGATATTATTTCCAATTGAAAAAATAAGTGGTCATGGATGTTGGTCAGTGTTTTCAGGGAAACTCCCCAGATAAGGCTGGTTCTCAGATGAGTGTTTGAATGACTGGGAACATCAAGCCTCATTTGTAGGGAGAAAAATATTTGAGGTTTGGCAGAAAGAAAAAAAACACGGTCCAAATCCTTATATAAACCGTTTCTTAGCAAATATAATTGCTTGGTTGAGTTTGTTGATGGTAGTAAACAGCCTGGGAAACTCAACTCAGGGCAGAATTCAAGGTAGAGCTTTACTGACAGAGCAAGAGTGCTCCCTTGTGGTTAAAAAAAATAATGACATCCATTGTACACAATAAGAAAGTAATAATAATGTTTAAGTAAATAAGAATAACAGCAGTATGATTTTTATGTTGTTGTTAAATGACTTCCAGTGATTGTATTTATAAACCAGTACTATTAGACCATTCTTACCAGTCATCTTGTATCCACTGGCAGCCAGCTGTCCAGCCATGTACTCTCCATCTGAGCTGTTGTGACTGCAGCCCCATGTTTTCATCCAGATCTTCTGTGTCCCAGGGATCAAACTAAAAATAAAATATGTGCTTTGTCATATGAAGTGTGGAAATGATAAAAGCAAATAAAAAAAACATACAGAAAGGTCAAATGGATTGTGATCGTTCAGCTATAGTTATTATTTTATTATTAAATATAGAGGGAGAGACGATAACGGTGCCTTCACATCCAACTTAATTCAAATTTCATCAAAAGTCATCTACCAAATTCTGGTGCAGACCAAACAACCAGACCAACACCGCTCGGGGTTGAGCCTGCTCCCGAACAATCGTTGGTGTGGTTCTTTGGTGTGTGACAGTAAAGCAGACAAATCACAGGACTTGTGATATGATAATAATAGCAATTACAACATCAAACAGTACACTGACCTGTCAGCGTGGAGCTCCTCGTTGCTCTGAAGCTCTTTTCTCTTCCTGGACCTTGGTATGATGCTCTTTCTTGCAGTCAGTCTCTCTTGAGGAGTGGGGTCACTGGAGGACACCATGTCTTCGATGTCATCAATCAGAGAGTCACAGGTGGACGGCATGATGCTCTGAAAGTCAGACAGAGCTTTGGTCAACGCTGCATTATCCTAGTCTCTTAGATAGCTAGTCAACATTCAAACAAAAAGTGATTTTTTTACTCCCAAAGTAACTTCTTCCTGGTTATAACATAAAAAGTAATGTTGTAAAATAATCTTAAGTATATTGATTCTCATTTGGTTTATATAAAAAATCTGGTCAGCAAATGGAATAGTGAGAGTTTGTTAGTGAAGACAAATGTGATTGTTAAAACGCTTGCTTACCAACATTAGATTAAATGACAATAACAATGTAAGTGTTACAATTCATGTATTAATCAAACTTCTTTAGATGTAACATATTTGTATTACTGGTTAACCCGAAGATTACTATCTCGATTTAATCAGTCATCTGGTCTCTAAAACATCAGGAAACAGTGAATAAATTATCAATTTGTGCGACATACACTATACTGTAGAAAAATGATCCAAAATCGAAAGATATTTAAATAAATAAAGAACATGAGAAGCAACAGATTTTCCATATTTGAGGTTAAACTAGTGAATTGTTTTCTTTATTGTATAATAAGTTGAGTCAATTGTCAAAGAAATGCAGATTATTTTATCTAACTAACCATTTTATCAGTGCAGCTCTATATAACAGTGGAAACTATTACATAAACTAATTGTGCATTTGGTTTACTCGTGTGTATTTTTATAAAAAAAAGTATATTTTTAGATCTACAGTGCGTCACACTGACTATTAAAAACAAGATTCAACGGTTTCTATTAAATTCATGACAATACGTTAAGTACACAATATCTTCATGATAAATGGACTTGAAGTGATTCATTTAATAATTCTGTGTGTCTGTATTTATGTACGTGGAACCTATATCATGAAAACAGTTATCTTATCAGCATCACACTTGGCATGAGTATTAATAATGGCCCAGTGAGGTGCAGTTTCAAATTTGGACACTCAATGCATTTAATACTATTAATGTAGGAGCCAAAGTTTATATTTCGCCTGCAACTTATAATTGTTTATTTATGTTGCATATATTTGCTTTATTATTACTTCTGGTTAAGGGGGCAAGCGATCTGGTTTCTCTTCTCCTATTATTTGGCAGGTTATAGACAAAGACTGCAGTGGAACTCCAATATTTTCTATTGAGGACAACTTCTTCCTTTAAGAAGTATTAACAAAAGTCAGAAAAGTCAAGCTTCACTGAACTTTTGAATTAACAGGTGAACAGCTCGTTTTACAGTAGCAGGTCAATATCTACAGGTCCCTTCTATGGTTTCTTGAAGAAATGTGCTACCAGCATCACCTCAGGCAAAGCAAACAGCCAGTTCCCAACAGGCAGGTTTAGAACAGGCACTAGTGAACAACAAATAGAGAGATGTGTAGAAGGTGAGCGGATTGACCAGCAGTTCGGTGAACATCAGTTTAATTCTCAGGTCCTTGTATGAAGCGTTTGAATCTGAAGACTGACAGTAGGAGAGCAGCCATCTCATGAATGGGTCCAGTGCCGGCTGGACACAGGTCTGACAGCTGTATTAGTGACCACGAGCTCTAAACCTCTGTGTGTGACGCAACCTAAACAGATGGAGTTAACCATGCTGTCATTCTAATGACAGCAAAGCACCTGTGATAAGTTTATTAACACAAAAATAAACTTCAGCTCATCTTGTAGTTCACATGAGTCACATTATATTTCTATACTGTGTGTAGGAATGGAATTCCTTTGCTAATCCACCAACAAGGTAAAGTTGAAGCCATAGGTAAGCCATAAGCAAATAGGTCAAACATCCCATTTACTGAAACGTCTGTTTGCATTTGGATTAACTCTAAGACTAAAATTAGGGTTGTGAAAACTAAGGCACTGAAGCCTCGCCAATTAATTCGTGTGTTTGTCGTTTTATAGAAAATAGTTGACTTTCTTGCAAGCATCTCCTAAAATATAAGCTTCTATCACAACTGCTGCTGTAGCCATTGGCTGGACGTGAGGCTAACAACATGATTACAGGTGATACGTGGACCGTTAATTCCGATATAAACTGAAGTTAACCAGCCTGTGTTGGTGATATAGTAACCTTCCCAGCTAATGTTGACACTGTTTACACCTGACGTTCACCTATAAACTAGCTGAACACACACGCTACGTGATTTACGTTAGCTGCCGCTGACCGATACAAGCCAGAAACGTGTGTTCAGGTTTATTTTGATGATTCTTTGACAACCTGGAATCTTATTTTGATGTCTAACGTGTCCGAGCTACCTGTTAGCATGGCTAGCCTCACTAGCTAGCCACTACCCACGTGCCCTTCAATTTGAGCAGAAAGACTGGTTAAGGCGCTGTTAAAGTCTCTTACCTCGGTTGTAACGTGGTTCTTGGTTCAGATAAATGGGATTCCTACGCTTAGAGTGGTCTGAAAATGAAAACAATTTAGTCTTTACGCCTTCAAAACATTGAGACAACTCTCAAACCGCCATACTTGAACGTAGGGACGGTGCGGAAAGAGGGACAAATTAGTCGCGTGTGAAAAAGGGCACCCATCGCCAAAATTATTTATAATAATATTAAATAAATAATAAACACAGTAGGATATTTTCAACTTACATTTTTATTTTGTTAACAAACTAACCAAAATTATCAATTTGAATACATAAATGAATAACAGGCAAAAACAGACAAAACAAGGCCATATTGAATAACCAAATAATATGTTGGGTTAGTTATGTGATGGGCTCCTCTGGACCAGGTAGGGTTACTGATTCTCCCTCATTTGTTTTACTAGTTGAAGGCCTGATCCAAGATTAAAGAGAGCTGCTACCCTGAGCTGCTTGCTGCAGTTCCCTGTCCTTCTGCTTTTGGAGTCTCTCTTTTCTTGGCATAATGCTGCAAATTTTGTAAATGAGATGAATCAATGTTGGGCATAATTATCAAGAGTGACTTACATAATCTTTATAAAGCTGACAACACAGTACACACATTTTTTTTACTGTTTTCTGACAGAGTTGAAGCATGAGCAGCATTACACTAGTAATATACCATGTAGCTCAACTTAACACCTACCTTTCATTTCAATAATAACGATTTTAAATCAAACAAAACTAGTGCACATTTGTCTAATTTGTAGAACAGTAAAACTGCCTTTAAATTATCTGTCTGTCTGTATCTCTCTACCTCTCTCTCTTTAAAAAACATGACAAACGTCAGTAAACAGCTGGACAAGTTTGAAATCCCTGAGTTTTTTTTTTTTTTTTTTTAGGAAACGTCGGACCAGTTGCAACGTTATGTTTTCAGCGGCGCTAATGTTGTGGTTCATTTATCACCAAACAACGTCGGGGGATTGCACAAACACAGTCATTACCTGTTTGTCTGATGCTGCGGGCAGTGTTGTGCAAGTTCACACCTCTCATGAACTAGTTCAAATTTCAGTTCATACAAGTAAACATGAATAGTTCACGTTCATAGTTCACCATTGAAATTCTGAACTAGTTCATAGCTCAGTACATGTCATAGTTTTAAGGTGGAAAGTGAGAATGAAAGACTTTTTAAAGAAAACCTTATCCATCACTACTCCTTGCCTTTACTATCGGAATCTTTATCAGACAGTGTGTAAAAATCCCTTTCTGCTTTCTCTTGCCATCTGTATATGAGACCGAGAGCTGATGTGTTGCAGGTATGGCCTGCCCCTTTAAGGAAAGTTTGTAGTGTGTGACGTAGTGCACCTGGGTATTGTGGGTGAAGACGCTAAAAGTGTGTGTATAACGATAAGTGACGGACCACCTGGAGGTGATACGAGTGTGGCTCCTGCTGTATATCCGAGAAATAGTGTGGCCGCATTCCAAATAAAGAAACATCTCCTCCTCCTTACGCCGGGCTCACACCGGGCTCGGTAGCGTCGCCGAAGCGCCGTTATCAGCCTGCAGTAAAAACGGCATTTAATATTTTTTTTCAAGCATATACTTCCTTGTTGCTCCAAAAGTAACTGCAACAGCGTCCCAACATTTGTCTTTCTTGGTGTTGTCTTTATACAACATGTTCCAAGGATCAAACAACTCATTGACAACGATTTAACATGGGAGTGGATGGGAGCCAGAGGATTGGCGCTGCGCTTACGCCTCGCTTCGGCGTCGCTTACGCGTCCGGTGTGAACCCGGTGTTAGAAGCCTACTGCGCACATCCTGCGCCCAAGTGGCATCTATTGCACTTCTGTCCGTCTTGGGAGAGGGATCCCTCACATGTGGCTCTCTCTGAGGTTTCTATGTATTTTGACCCTGTTAAAAGGTTTTTTAGTAGTTTTTCCTTACTCTTGCTGAGGGTTAAGGACAGAGGATGTCACACCCTGTTAAAGCCCTATCTAATTTGTGAAAATGGGCTATACAAATAAAATTTGATTGATTGATTGGGCACATCCTGCGCAGAAGCCTATTGCGCACATCCTGCGCAGTACCGAACTAGTCCATTGCTCAGGAATTAGGGCCAGTATTTTTTTTCCGGTTTTTATATTTAATTGATTTAATTTAGTATAATATATTTTTCAATTAATAGAAGAAATCAGGCCAATTTTAAGAGATCAACTTGAGAATGTGAAAGAGTGGGTTTCAAACCCGGGTTCCTCTTGTTGTAAAGCAAACGATTTACCAACTAGGCCACACCAACTGATGATTGCCATAAGCACAATAAGACGATGGACAAATTGCAGTGTGTGTCTGTGTCATTTTATGTTACTTTTGATAAACACTTCAGAGAAAATATTTTCTACTTTACTACATATATTTGACAGCCTTACTTAAAAGTTACTTAAATATTTTTGGCTTTTAGATACTGGATGATTTAACACTTTAAAAACCTATTTTTAGAGAATAACCCAGTACTTTTCCAACCTTGTCTTCGGACGCCTTACCAGAATCACAGTCTGCCGTTATGTCCTGAGGCTGCCCCCTGCTGACTGCTGGGTTCCTCTGCTGCTCTAGTTTGGTTTGTGCAGCTTCTGATAAACTAAAGATGTCCATAAAAGAAAATCTTTAATATCCTTCAAGGGCAATTTGATGTACAACCAGAATACATCAAGATTTATAAAAGAATACAAATGTACTCAACAAGCCACTATCTGCAAATTATTTTAATATTATATTTATATTGATCCTTACAATTTCAATAGGGCCTCACGGTCTGTCAGTAAAAACATTTGCACAGTAAAGACCAATCTGAAACAAAGTTTGAATTCCTTATTTATATTCTTTATTCAAATTTTCAATTACAAACGCCCAAAGTACAAAAAACAAATCCATTTCACCCTCCCCCCGGCAACAAATACAACTCATATTCCGCATTTGAACAGATGTTAAAGAAACCGTTTATATAACTGAACAACACACGTCAAAAACATCAAATTATTTTAACATTCAACTGCACACAGATACTTTCACCCATGCCTTCAGATTGCAAAAAGAAAATGTAATGCGATATTACAGCTTGTTTTTTGTTTTTTTTCGTAATTAGTGGAAACAGGCATCAATATTATAATTTTACAGTCAATTCTTTCCCAGCAAACAGTTAACTTTTCACTTAGCCATAACAGAATATTCATGGATCAGTCTATTGTATTTGGTAACAGCTTAAGAATAGCCATAAGAAAAATAGCAGGAATAACAATGCTGTTACAATCTGGACTATAGTTGACTGTTTAGCCTAACGATAACTTTCTGCAAGGTCTAATCACACAGAATCGCATATTGGAAATGTCATTTTAAGGAACAACCATAACGCATTTAATTAGCAGTGCATTACAATCTTTTAACATTCCATTCGAAACCAGTGGAAAGGTACAATCTCCCAATTTCATGTTTCCATCACATAAAAGTGGGTAAAATATTATGACCAGATTCTGGTCGCTTGTAATTGATGGAGGAAAATCTCATTCCTGATGTAAAGGGACTGAGAAAATAGCAAGAAATATGGTTAGTGGGCCAAACTGGGGAAAACAAATAAGACTTTTCCATAAATACATAAAATACAGATATAAATATGCCTATAGGAAAATGTTTTGTGAACCACAGCATTTCTGTGTGTTGAAGTCCAATTTCAGTCACGTATGATAGGGACACAAACTTCATAAAGTTCTGCAGACTAAGAAACCGTGTTTTCTCCTCAAATGCATGGATACGGTTCAGGTTTACTAGCAGAGAAACTACTTCTTTCGACAGGCTTCAAAATTCTGAAAGTGAAAATGGCAGAAAAGCCCCAAAAATAGGAAAGGTTAGTCAGACTCCCTCACATCATTCTGAAAGTAAAACGGACACACGGTGTCACAGAAGCAAAGCTCCCTTCACACGTCAGCAATGGGCGACCAGGAAACCGATCCTGGTTCCGTGGTGTATAAAGACACACAGGCTATGTCTCTTAAAAGGGATGATAGGCTAACTTTGAAGAAATACCTGCATTATTGAATGTGTAAATCTTATCCATTAGGACAATGAGATGCAAAAAAAACGTATGGAACACATCCAAATAAACACAACCAAAAGAAATATTGCAATACATTTTTCCACTTAACCATTTATCAAATGTGCACCCCAGTTTTCAAATTTAAGATGTGACAGCAAGAGGCCATTTTAAGAGTAACGGCATTCTCATTACTACATCGGCCATGAGTGGAATCTTGCACACCTCCAAAGTGCGATGTAATATCCCATATCACAAAATCAAAATAATGTAGTTTCGATGACAAAGGGGGAATTCAAACACTCCAACACACTATGGCATTTACCTCTACACCCTATTACTATAGTCAAACATTAAGTGAGAGGTAGCCTACAGTACCTTGTGCACTGAAAAATTTAGAAAACTGTACATCAATTTACACATGGCAGGCTTACTCTTCAGCAAGCTCGATCTTTAGACGTTAACTCACACATGCTGCATACGCAAAGTACTCGAGCGCATATCAATCAGGTCGGGGAGGAGTTACAACTAACAGCAGCGATAGGTCCTGCGGCTTAAAGCCAAGGGTTTCACACAAGATGTTTGTTTTCTGTTATTACCGGGAATGGTGTCAAACGCAAGAAGCTATTAGACGTGAAAAGCAACAGTTCTCCTCATACCTATAGGGAGAAACCAATTAATCACATCCTTGCAGTTCCTAATTCACCAAGTCCCCAATATGTTACCAAGACTTTGTGGTACTGAATTTGAATTTGTTATGGTGAAAAGAGCCCTTCAATCAAGCCTAATTTAGTGGCAGTTTCTTAGGTGACCATGATATAATTAGATAATTCTACAGTATTAAAATCCATTAAAATTCAACACTTACTAAACCTAAAAAGACTAATACTCACCTGTCGTCTTTCCTCCACTGCTTTCAGTCCACACTGAGTGGGCAGCGTGTGCATCAAGTGGTTCAAAGTCAAATGTTTGCGATAAGCTCAAACCACAGTGTAATTTCACAGCACACAGTCTAACTGAGGAGGCTTTATGGGAAGTTTTTGTTATAGCAGCTTCTGATTACTATGGCAGGAACGTGTGAGAAGAAGCGAGAAAGAGGGAGTTTCGGTAATGAATTCACAAATAGGGATAAGGCTGGACGACTTAAGAACAATTTTCAAGTTTGTACATCAGGTGTTTTTGTTTAATCCAAATCTACCCAGGAGGGAGGGCTTCTCTGGCCTCTGTTATGCAAGGTTAGACATCTCTTTGTTCAACGTTTTCATTTGTCACTGCAGGATGGCCAATCGATCAGAAGGTGTACGGCTGATCAGGGTAACAGGTAAAAAAATAAAAGACTGCATGCTCGTCTTTCTTAAGAGCATTTAGGCCGTACATACCATTGCTTTTTTTTTTTACAGTTTAAATTTGAAAATTTACCTGAGGCACACCAAACACAGTCCCTCATGCCACTCTAAGTAGAGCTTTAAAGTACACCAGAACCATCCTGAAAAGTGTCGGTCAGGAGAGGGGATCAAAGCCTAACCCTGCCTAACCCAAATGTAAATTAACAACTGTTACATGGATGATTCGCACCAGAATTGCCCCATTTTCCATTTCATATTTATTTTAACCTCTAAAATTGTCTACATGCGAACAATGAGAAATGCCTTTCAAACAGCCAACAGTATGAGCAGTCAATCACAGATCCAACCATTAAGATTTCTTTAGCATCTCTTCTGCCCCAATACACTTGACATTAACACATTTTAAACTTGTGGTTACATCTCAGGATGGATTACCTGGAAGAATTTGGAAAACGGACAAAAGATGCATCAGTGGGAACTAACAACATTCTCTCGTTGCCAAAACACAGATTTACAAGCCTGACAAATCCTCAGATGCAGCATCCTTCAACAGTAAACACAGTTTTCATCTTCCCTGCTCTTGAGAGGGTTTTACCAAAGGTTCAGTGTTTAACCGATTGTAAATGCACCTCAGGGGCATAGATGCTAAGCCCAGTCACAGAGCATGTGTGTTAATGCCAGGTAATGTGGGGGTATTTTCAAACTCCTCTCGGTGCAGTGACGTGACAACAAAGCAAGGTGGAAATCCTTCCCCTTGCTGTTTATAATCAACCAGACAGAAAAGGCTTTCAGATGTCCACCAATGCTCAGCTACACTGGAGGCCTTACATAGCCTGAGACCTGGATTAATGGATATGTCTGCACACTGATCAGTCGTGTCTTCGTATGAAATGCTTCAAGGCTGTTCATCTCGCACACCATAAGAGAACATGGCTTTTCCTCCCACCGGGACTGAAAAGGGTGCTCATCGCTTCCTCTCCCATCTATTTAAAATTGACTTCCATTAACTACACATTCAGTCACAGGCATCAAAAATCCTCACTTTTCTCCACCTCACTTGCATGCGCTTTATCTGAATTACTGTTAGCCAATGCTAGCTGCACAGGAGGTCATCCAGGCAGGAGGGTATTTTATCAAAGTCATAGGTTTCGAACAAATCACTAATCCCCTGGTCGTCTCCCAAACCTAAAAGGTAGTCCTCTTGGTCCAGAAGCTGGGGCACAAGATTCAAGAAAGGTCCCAAGGAGGCAGGGATCTGGTCTTCTGTCTGCTGGAGGAGACTGGTGTAAGGGGACGAAATGGGGGACAGAGTCGTCACAGAGACTGCTGAGGTGGAGGAAGGTGGAGCCAGGTTTTTGCCGGGAGAATTGGCCGTGCAGCTGGGATCTGTGAGAGGAAAATGGAGTCAACAGGTGATTATCTTTATCGGGCCATGACATTTAATGTGTTATAATGCTTGTTGCACTAGAAACCAAATTCGACTTCTGGGTGTAACATAGACGGTTTGTTTGGTTGTACTAGTGAATGAACAGCCGCATGGATACCAGCAAGTTGATTATTTAACAGTTTGGATCCAATTGTTAACCAGACAGTTTAGATAGCCATGGCCAGGACAAATGCCAAACAGCAAGACTGGCATCAGTGTTTATTAACTTCAACTTGCTTATTGTCAGACTTTACAAGCAAGCAGGACTGTCCCAACACATTTTGGTAGTAGGGTTAGAAAATGTATTAATTCTCCCTTATAGGCACAGTACTGGTTGTTTAGTCTGTCAGTAAATTTGATACAGATGACGACACCTGAAGGCTTTGTCAATACCCAGATTGGTAATCTATCAACACTAGACCAAAAACTGGTATATTGCCAATATGTCAAGTTAGAATAATCCATAACTAATGATCAAACTCCGTTGTACACTAAGCTCAATGTTAACGTGACTTTAACTCCCATGACTTAAAATCATCCTTATCAGCCTTAAAAGGACCCTGTGCTGAGCAACACAGAACACTAATCGGAATGAGTCCGAAATAAATACTGTAGGAAACGCTGCCCATATGCCACAGACAAATTCTCACCAACTATCTTGCTTATAAATAAATAAAATTCTCTATAATGTAAATATAAAACTGACCACTGACACATTGAGGCAGATGTAGTCAAGTCTAACAAACCTCAGCTTGTAAAACACAGCTACCTGCCTATGTTGATCTGAAACAAACCTTGAAGGACTTTGAGAAAAGGAGAGTTCCCGTTGATGTCTGTGTTCCCATTTTTTACAGGACTCCTGGGGTCATTCTCCTCCTCTGGACACAGCAGGACTTCGATAGGACCTTTGGTGCTGGTCAGATGGACGGACAAACTCTGGAGGGGAAAGATATATATACAGATCCTTGAGTTCAAGTTAGAAAACTGACAGAAGTGCACTTGATATGATGGAAAGACAGATGCTTGAAGGGTTAGAAAATAGAGTCTGGTTTCCACATGGTCCTCAACGGTATGCACATAGTAACTGATCCACAAAACTGTGCAAACTGCGACAGCAATTTTGTTATAGACCATGCAACAGCTTTAGATACTGAGACGTCATGCTCCAATGTCTTGTAAAACCAAATCAGCAACACCAACTCTGTAAGGGGGGAACTTAACTTCCTCAAACATGCGCTGTGTCCATTTTGAGTTTTTATAAAAATTATTTAAATACCACCTTGCAGTCAAACGTTAGAGAAATAAACGTTTTACTATCTTTTAACAGTTTCAAAATTTGATGCCAGTGTACCCGTTTTCAGAAATGTTCTGTGGTGGAACTCTGTAAAATTGGGTCTACAGGTGGTGCAGCTGACAGAGGCAGGATGTACCGAGTGATTCCTTTACGGAGTTTGGTTAACTGCACATTAACACCAGCTCTCATCAGCACCAACTCTCTTGACATCTTCTACCCGAGTGACATCACTTTTTCAGCCACAGATATTTGTTTCTTTGTGTGTCTGTCGCGTTCTCCCACTCGCTCTCTGGGAATCCAGCGGGGGATCGACTGCAATGTTCTCACATTGACTTCTGCAGACTTTCTGCTGACATTACACTAGCAAGGCGGAGAAAGTCTACGGAAACTGCGGAGGCTCTCACTCTGACATTTGTGTTCACACGTACACCCTCTGCAGAGGATCGCCGAAGTTCAGTGCATGTCTGAAAGCAGCTTATGTGCTCAAGTTCAGTCAAAGACACATCTTTGACTGAACTGGAAGCATGGCAATCCATGCACCTCACTTTGTTAAAAACATGGAGGCAGATTCATTTTTTCAGACAAGCATGTCCACAAAACCTGGTGGAAGTTTAAAACTCAGACAAACAAAACCCTAACAAAAGGGTCAGACAAACAAACTGTTCCTTTCAATGAAATACAAGTCATGGGTCAGATGAGAAGTGAACAAGTACAAGGAATGTCATCAAGGACAAACTGCCTTTGTTTGGAATGTTTTTGTGCATTGTTCGTGTATACACACCTCATCAGGGTCTGGTACTTCTAGTTTGGTGTCTGTTGGCGCTTTCACAACAATAACAGTCTGATCTTTGAGGTGTCCCAGCTGCTTCATGTCTTGGTATGTTACATAGGCATATGTGAAGACTGGGTTAAAGAAGTAACACCACAACGTGAGCACATGTTGATACTTATACTGAACCCATGTGTTTTACACATGCCCCAATATGTTCATTACGAGACGGCAACTATCTAAACTGGTTCTGCACATGCTGGTGGGCGTTGGATGAATCATTTTACTGTAAAAAAATAAAAGTTTATTTATGTGGCAATCAATCTAATATTATTTGCATAGCCGATATTTACATTTCCCAATTCATCCCAAAGGGCAAGTGACGAGCCGAAAAATATTTCATGGGGTCTCTAAAAATGATATCTACCTACAGAATCATGAGATCTTATCACACGCCATTAAAAAAAATGAGGTAACTGAGGTCATTTTTAACTTTCTAAGGCCATGGAAACTAAAGACAAAAGGATATTTCTGGCTGCTCTGCAAGTCGCTCATGTGTTTCATATCCAGGCTGCATCTCTGGATGAGTTGTTCGAGCCTCTGTTCTTCTTCTCCTAGCTCGGAAACCTCCGTGGTCAGCCGCTGTCTCTGGCTCAACGCTCCCTCGACCTCTAACAGACTGCAGCCCCTAAAGGTGAGAGAAGATTGAAACATAGCAAATTAAATACACATGTAGAACCTTTTTTACTTGGGTCATGAAAACAGTATTTTCAACAGGGAAATATTTTCCTTTGTGAAGAAAGTCAAAATACCAAAACTGTTGTGGGTCATAAAATAAGAGCAATTCAAAATATGTTCAACTGTTAAATGCTTTGTCATTACAGTCATTCAAGAGAAAATCAACTCAAATACTCAGCTATGGACATCTGCAGGTTAAGTGACTTTTACAGTGAATTAATCAATGAACCAATGAAGGGAAAATCAACAATAGGCCTTAAGACAAATAAACTAGAGTTACGATATACTAAAAGCATTCAGGGTTCACCTACTACACTTAATACTTTCAAGGATGCTTTATGGCCTATTCCTAGTCATCGTGTGCTCTCAGTGATAAATGGACAGATGAAGATATAATTAACTTTGCTCTACTTGAGCAGATTGTGGCACGGTATCCTTATACCCAAACTACATGATGCGGCGAAAGCTTGCACGCAGCCACCTGCTCGCCTGTTCTCTGAAGACCAAGGAACACGCCAAAGCCGTTTACTGGCCAAAACCATTCAAAACACATCAACCCAAGAATAACTATCCTGAGACCTTAAAACACTTTAAACTGCAAAGCTGACACATTCTGCTCAGTTTATAGGTTGTGACATAAATAATGTGTAAAGCCTTGTGATCAAACTCTCTGCACAGGACTGCTGTTATGTTTGAGGATACAGCTTTCAGATATAAAAGTGCAAGACCAAGCTTTCATTAATGCCTTGGGCCACACAGGGTGCTTGTGCAATGCATGGCTGTGTCGCTGATCTGCTGCATGTAGTGCACGTCTCTTGTTCACACAGGTTCTGTGCCTACTTGAAGTTTCTGGTACAACTACAGGATTTCCTCAAATAAAATAGGTCCATGTACGCAACCAAATACCAGGACTCTATAGTATGAATACCTGCATCAACCAGTCAAGCTAACTTTTCCCGAAATGCAAATGAATGAATGGGAATGCAGAAATGCTTCAGTGCGTTTATTTTGAAACGGGTTGAAAACGTTTGAATCTTCCCTGTCTTTTATTCTGTTAAGTGCAGGACGTGAGTAGACAAGACCGCGAATCGGTACAGGTGTGGCTCAAGCAGGGGAGTGTGGCCTCTCTGATCTTCTAAAATGGGCGCCAAAAAAATGTCTTTCCCCGACGCACAAATGACATTTTTAGATCTAATTTCACAAGATTGAAACTAGAAATTGTGTCCAGTAGATCTATTTTATTGGGGGTTGTGATACTTTTCTGATATTGGTGCACCATGCAACAGAGCAGACCCTGGTGAGAGTCGGCCTGGTCAGGATTATGATGGCAGGAAAGGAAGGAGACAAAGTATGAATAACAAGAAAGGAGCAGAGGTGGAGGAAGAAAACACAGAGGTACCAGAAAAATTGTCACATCATGTACTCACATTTCTTCCAAATTATTGTGGGTATGACAAAAAGTCTTCAGAAAAATATGATCCAGAATGTACTGAACACGACCAAGTGAAAAAAATGAGCACTTACATCCACTGAATGTTGTTCTTTGATTTCTTCTTGATGAGGTGAATGCCCTCGAGTACATTGGTGATATCATAAAGCCGCCTCTTCTGAACCTGAAAGTAGAGACAAAGTAGTCTTTTATGTTTTTTGTCTAAATAAACAAACATTAAATTGAGAACAAAACCGTATCCCTGATAGAACCCATTTTCTCATCCAATGCACGCAGAGGAAACATTAAAAGATTAAAAATACCTGTAAGGTTTCAGCAGCGAGGTTGAGGTCCAAGACGCCATCAGAAGACTGAGCAAGGAGGTCCACAAACTTCTTTGTTAGAAGGCCCAGGGAGGTGTCGTACCGTGTCTTCTCTGGGGGAGATTTGGGTGCTGAGACGAAGAAGAGGAAGCAGGCAAAGGGGAAAAAGAGAGGACGTACAATGTTTAACATCATTGATCTTTATATTTAATTTAAGCAGAAAAATGTGAATGAGTCAAATCACAGTTTTCTCATTATCTCAGAGTCATCAAAAATAGATTAAAGATTAAACAAATCCAACTTTGTAGTTCCAACTATTAGGAAGTATGTTTAATAACATGGCAGTTTTTGTCCCAGGTCCGGTGAAACATTTAATACCTAAAACACATCATAATGTTCCTAAACAAAATGGGGTCATTTTGTGTTTTTCTTTTCCCCCAGTAGGAAATGGCAGAGGCAAATGACTCAATCAGCCGCAATCAGCTGAGGATGTGTGACTTACATGAAAAGGGGAACAAAGGCTGCACGACAGGTCAAGCAACGGACTGGGACTTGAGATTTTGCAAATTGCCAGCTGGAAACATTTTAAGTAAAGTATAACGTTCAGATCCTTACCCACTGTTTGTGTATTTTGTTATCGGTAGCTATGAGCTGATATCATCAGTTCCTCTCATTCAACAGTTACAGTACTTTAGAGGAGCACAGGGGTCGCAGCAGCCCCCTGACCTCAATCTCCTCAACATCCTGTGGCTGGAGTCAATGATATCTAACATTACTGCAATATAGGGGCTGACCACGCAACATGAACACAGCAACTAGGGTGCAAAGTTTCTTTTTTCCCAATAATATCCAACTTCAGTAAACTGAGCAGGAGGTAGAGGCCTGGAAAGATTTATTTCATGTCTGTTTTTCCCCATTGAGGGTTCATGAGGGTTTTATGTTGTGGCCAAACTGTGTTTACACAGAGAGACAAACAACAATTTTCTAATCTGTGTGTTACTTTCAGCTCCAGTGGCTTTTCTGGAACAAACCAATTTCTTCAGTGAGATTCAAGGGATTACATTTAAATTGTCATATTTGGTATATAACCTAATTTAGACACCATAGAGACTTTACTTTTTACGTGCGACTCACATGTGATACAATTTATTCTAAGACTAAAACCGGGAACCATGAAACCACAAGAAAAAGTGCTGATGCTGCGAAAATGGAGAATGAACTGGTTCTTTAGATCTTGTTGATGATGTCAACACTCATGTTCAGCAAAATGTGAATCCGTTTTAATTGAAAAAACTGTGCAATGCAGCTGCAACGAGCCTGTTACTGTGTATAAAGACTGGTGTGGTCCACTACTCCCACAGGATAACCCTGAATCACTTTGCTGTGAATATTGGCTTTAACGTACTAACTGGATGTCAGAGAGTTATTATATTTCATATTATTATAGCTTCTTACTTCTGGGTGTCTTTAACCGTCCTCCATTGGTCGCTGCTGCCGCTCGTCTTTTGGGGGTTCTGGCTGTTTCTGACTGGTACTGGTGATCGGAATCATCGAGCGCCAACCGCCTTTTTGCCTAGAAAGTCAAAAGAAATATGGTTAAAAGCAGGTATTTGTGTTCTCGCCTTCATCTGACAGGTCCTCACGGGTAACAATGATGCACTACAGCTTTGAGTCTATCTTCAATGTCTATAATGGATAGAACCTAAATCAATGCAAGTATAACAGAGGCGGCATGTTTGCAGTCATTTCCATTAAATTTCCTATAACCAGTAGGAACCATGAGGACATTAGAAGTTTTTCATCAAAATTCCACTGTATCTTGGTGACATCGTGTCACACACACACACATCTGATGTGTCAAAACCCGCTTTTGATTTCTTCTTTTCCACGTTGAGGAAAGAAGGTGGTGATAGCACTCACAATGGAAGCTGAACGGCCACGTGTGAGCTTATGGTTCATCTGATGTCTACAGTCATCTCAAAGTCAAAGTTGTGGCTCACCAGTGTTTAACAAATGATTACAAACTCACTTCAGCCAAGTTCCCAGCTTACCATGACTAAACAGATTTGTCGATTGTCTCAGACTCAGTAATCCACGTAAACACATGAATCTAACATGTATGAGCCTATTTAACAACATGGTCAACATCCTTGATCCTTTATGTTGCAATTGATGGACGACAAACACTGTTAAACCAACGTTTTACTGTTTATTAGTGAAACACTGAATAAGTTTCCTACAGCCAGTATAAATTGGCCTTCTGGTCATCATCACTGTTACATGGTGGTGTATTGGTGATCAATTATAATCATCAACCATTAAGATGCATGTGTTGACAAGAATCCATCCTGTTTTACTGTCTTTTAGCAACAGGCCAGTTTCAGAGTGCTGCTTTACTGCATTTCCCTCTAAACCCCTGGTAGATGAGAAGTCTGTTGACCCGCAGTAGGTATATAGTTTCACTCATGGTTAAACCTTGGTGTGGACCTGATATAAAGGAAATAATATGTCCTCTGTTGACAGCCAAAATGTCAGCCATTTTATATCAGCAAGCAGCTCCCCTCACCCCCTGCCTGCTCATGGCTCCAGCCTGAGATGCACATTCTGCTTTAGTTCATTAGAGATGAAACAAACACACCAAACAAAAAACAACCAACACCCAGAGTTCTGATCAAACTATTCCTGTGTGGTTTGTGCACGTTGAGATTACAGGAAACGTGCAGCAGCACCAAAAAAAACCCAACTAAGTCAAGTTTCACTTTACTTTTTGCATGAACGGCTCCACAGCGTTGGCACTTTATTCACAGAAGAGAAGGGACACGAGACATCCGTGCATAAAAATTAAGGTCAAGGGCGACAACGAGGGTTAATGTTGTCCTCTGATAATCTACACAGCGACTAGCATGGGGGAGCTAACACATTTCTCCAAGCTTCATCCAAGTTCTGCTCGCATCTTCAGGGGACGACTGGGAGGAATATCTGCCCAGTTGCTCCAAAAGCTGGGGTCAATGTTTAGCTGTGGAACTTTAGCCCCTCGTGTGTTGGTATTAAGCGAGACAAATGAGCTAACTGGGAGCTGAGCTGCCCAACAAATCCCCCCCCAACCCCCCAAAACGAAATCAGCCACTAGGCCACCGCTAACGTTACTCATCTCTTACCAATGTTTCCATCTGCCTGCCGGGGTTAAGCGCACTCAAACAAGCACCATGAAGTTAGCCTAGCACGCTATTACATGACAGCACCGCGTCCTCACAAACTAACTCAAACTCGCCCGTTCGCCTCCATGCAGCCGACGAACCACTCCACCAGCCCAGCCTGGTAACCCAGCTAGCCGTGGTTAGTTAGCCGCCGCGCTGGGGCTGAGTCGTGGGAATGCCCTGGCTAAGTAGCTAGTAGCGTTAGCTGCCCGAAGACAACAAGCTCGGCTAAGCTAGCCGGCTAACCTTCAGCCGTGTTTCGTAGCTACTAGTAGCAAGCTAAGGTTTTCAAACGAGCTGTGTTTAGAGATTATTACCGGCGGTCTCCCCAGAGCCGGTCGTTGTCCCCCTCCGTTTGCTGCAGCCTGTTGTGGAGTTGTGTAAATGTTGTTTATCTGCGGCTCGGATAAACACACATTTGATGTCTGTGTAACGTTGCAAGACGGTGAGGTGGTGATTATTTGGAAGTACGTCGCGCTGGGTTGTCCAGGGTTTAAACGATCCGAGAGCGTGGTTAAAATGATATTATTGTCCAGAGCAGAGCCCCCGACCCCCGCTAAAATCACTTTGTCCGGAGCCGAGGAGAGCCCTCTTCTCATCTTGCGTACTCGGGGTAACCCCTTTCTCGTCTCCGTACTTTCGAGCCCGTGTGGCCGCTAATCCGCCGCAATAATTTCAAAAATAATCAGACCGAAGTGAAGCTGGAAGTCTGATCCATCGACTTCTGTCAAGTATTTTTCTTTAAGAACGTGCATTTAGGCAGATGCAACGGATTAAAAAGTAGCGCAACTCTCGTTTCTCCCGTCCAGAAATGGCTTCAGGAAACGGCCTGATGAATGAAGGGATACGGTTTACGCGCTCAAGAGCCCTCCCGCGAAACTCAGATTTCCCGGGAAATTTTCAAACCAAATTAGCATGTCACGCGCTATTGGCGGGTCCGAAACCAGTCTCCACCCACTTTGGTGCCGCGCCGACCAATGGTGGCGCAGGATCCAGGGCGCCACGTGTTCATTGGCAGTTGTAAACAGGCGTCGTCACCAGTCACGCCTCGCATGTTCTCTGACAGGGCTCTAGGTGGCGCAATTGATCAACAGACAGTGAAGTGGTAAATTAAACAACCTACAACTAAACAGAAAACACGATGTACTTACCAATATAATCTACTTTACATTAGCTTAATATTATTTGATGTTGATCTGCTTTTCTTCTGATACAGTAAAATAATGCTACAACATATGTGTCTATTCTAAAGTTTACAAGAGAAGCAGCTTCGGGTATTTTAGCGCCACACCTGACATTAAACCTAGCTTTCCAAATTTATTTTGTGGGATACTGCATTTCTGAATGATAACCTCATGATAAATACTGGATCATTAAATACTATTCTACTGAGGTTGTTGTGATCTGTGTTTTATGTGGTAAAAATGATGGATAATGGAGACAAAACTAAATACAAAGTAAAAGATGAATTACAAAATAGTACAAAATAAACACACTGTCAGTGTCATGTTTGAGTTTAGGGCATTGTGTTTTCTACAAAGATCTCTGGGACTCTATAATCCCTTTATTATTTCCTAATGCATTATACTGTTTGCACAGTTGGACTCAAAGCAAAACCCATTGGTCCGTCTTAGAATGAAGCTGACAACAAGTAGAAATATTACACATCTTTTATTTTTACCAGGATTAGGCCCAAAATAACTTTGTCAAACTGCAAAGCAGAGTCACAGAAGATCACGCAACCAAGAGGCATCAGCATTCCTATAAACAATCACTCATCTCCTCATATTGCTGTGGTCAGTTTGAATGAGTTGGCCACATTAGTGAAGTAAGAAGTGCAGATGATACTAAATACAAATGTTCATATTGGTGGACTCAAAGCAAAACTATATTTAAATTTAATATTACATAGCAGGGGTACAGGCCTGCATTCACTTTGTTAAACTATAGAGCAAAGTCACAGAATGTCATAGAAAGGTCACTTACTAAAAGCTATTGTCTGTCAAAAATCCAATTGTTGCTATATACTATATGTCATCATCTTTTCATATCTCCTCATATTTTGAAACTGGTCTTAGTTTGCAAACTGGTTTCCAATTTTGTAGAAACACATCGATGACACAAGGTGTTAATAAGTTTAACTATAAGTTAATTTGGATGGGATGTAAAATGCACATGAGTTATTCATAGATTTTTTTAAAGTTATATAAAATAGGTCATTTATTTTTTTTTCAGGTTACCTTGAAATACCACAGATTTATTAGCTTGTGTAGCTAACTTTTGCTCATTTACTCCATTTTGTCTGTGGAGCACTGTCCCTCATCAAAAGAATAAACAAATGTAATGAGAATACTATGTCAAAGTACAATTCTGATGTTATTGTGTACATCCATTTTCATAAAACAATAATTCCACTGCGATGCAAAGGAAAATGTTTCACTTTGAACTCTGTTATATTTAAATGTTGAACACATCTTAAAAATAGTATGACTTTTTTGAATTAGTCTAAATAATCTCCACTTTGACCGAATCACTTGGATATTTCTGCACATTTTCAAACCACATCAACAACTTCAACATCAAAACTTTTGTCTCTTTTAATACTTTCCTTTCCTTTTGATGATAATGTTTACGGACCATTACTTAAGTTAGGTTTAACACAGAGGATGTTATATTTCCTTAATAAGTTTCCAAACTAACTATTCACCACTGACACATCACCTCATTTATAAATGTCCAGTAACAACCACCTTGTCAGTTTATTTTGTTTCAAGAATTGAGGGGTTAAACAACTTTAGTATAACTTCCTCCTGATATAATAATAATAATAATAATAATGTTAAACTTTTCCAAAAACAAGTTTATGCAATGCAATTAAAGATTAAAACAAGCTTTTACAAGACAATGGATCAAATTAAGCAATAAAATAAACAAAAGTAAAAAAGAAAAACGCTATCTGTTCTAAAGCCTTTGATATACAACCTAACAATGCACCTCGGTCAACCCCTGCTTTTATTTTTGTAGCAATTACCGGAAATTGTATTAACTTTCTTAGCGTTTCAGTGGGATAGGAGAAGAGGAGAAGGAGGAGGAGGAGGAGGAGGAAGAAGAGGAGGAGGAGGAGAGGCAGAGCTGGGAGTGCCATGCCCGGACTATCACACTGTGGACTTGTTTGACTTGTCACGGAGGCTTTCGGGAAAACAATGAGTGAACAGTAGTTGGTTATTATGATTATTCTTTATGAAGTAAATTAAATAAGAAAAGAAGACTGAGGTCCAGGAGATCAGCGCAGGATGATGGCAGAGCGTCAGACGGAGGCTGCGTTTGAAACGACCGGATCCAAGTGGCTGCAGCCCGTCAGTGACCAGCTCGGCTTCCCCCTGGATCAGGTACGATTCTCTGTCTACAGCTGAGTCACAACGACGGTATTACACACATGATGTGCAGCTCTCCGAGTCATGAATGAAACGCCTGTTATCAAGTGTTGTGTCACTTCTTCTCACTGAGACCTGCAGTGAACCCTCAGCAAACACACACACACACACACACAGTGCGTGTCATGATGTTTCTCTTTTTCATCTCTAGAGATCTTTTACTCTTTGTTTTGGGAAGATGTTTCTAATTGAGAAGCTGGGTGATTAAAACAGACTTTTTTGCCTGAAAACAACTTTTTCTTTTGTTGGCTGTGGGGTTTAAATTCTCCTGAAAACCAAAACTGCAATTACACATTGGGCAGATGTTAAGGTTGATAAAATGTCTTGTTGTATATTTTTATATTTTAACATGCTGCAATATTGTATTTCACATTATATATTTGATCTGTAGGTTTTGCAACTATTGACTTGTTGAGCTTTTTACCCTAACCCTAAAAATTCTGTATGATAAAGATGAGGTTATATGACAACGTTAAAAAGTTGGTCTACTTAAAGTTTTCAGTGAGCTGTTAGATACTCTACCTGTACATCCTTGGATGATATAATTGATGATGATTTTACAAGTGGGAAAAGTTATCAGAACCTGTCCCAGTTACATTAGAGGTCTATGAGTTTTTTTAATCTTTTAAATCAAAGCACGTGGCTTGTCGACTATTTTTAGCAGCTGTGTACTCCCTGTCTCGCCCACACAGGTGAACTTTTTGGCATGTCAGCTGTTCGCCCTGGCAGCCGCCTTCTGGTTCCGGCTCTACCTCAGCCCTCGCCATGCCAACCCCCTGGTCAGACACGCGGTGGCCACGCTCCTCGGCGTCGCCTTCCTCATCTTCTGCTTTGGATGGTACGGCATCATCCAGTTCCCACACAGAGCACAACTCCCATATGACGCTGCACCACATTCTTATTTTCTACTCTGAGCTGATGCTGTGACTTGATGAGCAGCGTGGCCTGTGTGAAAATATGTGACAGTAGTTTACCACTGAGCACATCTCAGTTATCAATGGTCTACCTTCCTGGTGAATACACAGACGTCCAGTGAGCAGGGTCCAGCCCCACAGGTCTGTAATCATAGGAGGACCATGAGGCTGCAGACAGCAGAAGTGCAGAGAAGGCAGATGCACATGTGGTGGCATGAGTAACAGACCCCTGGGGGAAAATGTGCTGAGGGTCTATTGGCACACACACCATCTTATCATCAACATACAGAGAATAGTCCCATCATCTGAAATAAATAATACCAGTGATACACATTCTCTCACGGTGTTTGTTCTTTTCTACAGGTACTCAACGCACATCCTGACAGTGGTGGTTACAAGCTACGTGATTATGGTTAAAGCCGATATCGACAGTGTGCACAGGTGAGTCTTTGCCTTTCAACGGAAGATCGGCATAAGAATCTTGGATATGGCTATGTTATGGACACAAAATGTTGCAGCACTGAAATGTTTACGCACCGTCTCATTTCAGTGACAGTGGTGAAATGATGGTTACTGTTGACTTGAGGCAAAACTTGTCGGACAAGATCAGCCACTAGAAACTATTTAAGTCACAGGTGTGTGTGGTGGGTCGGGCAAATGATCAAGTCCAGATATTTACATTTCTATTGATGAAGTATTTGTTGTGGTACTATGTTTTTCATTTTAATCTTTAAAAAGGGTATTTATTCATTGCTATTCCGTTTGGACCTTCCCACTCATTCTCTCCCTCCCACACATTCCAGCACAGCAATGCAATGCACAGTGCTAGTTATCTCCCGGTAAAATGTGACCTGAACTTAAATACTGCTGTTGAAGGCATGAAACTAATGTAAAACTCGTCCGGTAAGGATCAGCCTGACGTCTGGTACATCAACACAGTTGGACGGTGTGTGCACGAGTCCTTATGTGTCTTCTCTTTTGTCTGAGGTTGTGTTGGCCTGGATTCAAACCACTTGGCTCAAGCACATTACAGAAATGTTTTATTCTCTTCATGAATGGAGCAACATTAGTGTGTTGTGGTTAATGAAGGTCACTGTATGAAGGGATTACATGCCAGCAGAGGAAGATATAAACATTATTGTTCTGAACACGTGGAAGCAAAACACAGTGTCAACTTTGTAATCATTATGCAGTTAGTAGTTCTGACATCTAAGAATTACAGCTAAACAACGCTGTGCTAACTCACAGCCAAAAGGTTCCAGGTTGAAATCCCTCCGGGGTCTTTCTTTGAGGACTTGGCATGTTCTCCCTGTGCTTTCTCTGGTCGCTTCCAAAGTCCTATGACATGCAAACTGGGGTTAGGTTGGAGACTCTAAATTGACCATAGGTGTGAATGTTATCTCTCGCCAGGTATCCATGGATGGATAGTGTTGTATGAGCCTGTAGTAGGAGCTGCCCTCGAGGTGGTTTTGAATTTGTCTGTGAACAAATGTGTCACCGCAACAAGATTCAGCAACAATACTATTGGGTGTGGTATGATTCATGAGAGTTGAGTTCTTAGTACTGTAGTGACTACTGAGTATTCATGTGTCAGAACGTCAGTACAAGGATCATCAGCATTGTGGCATTTGTGATCCCGGTGCAATTTAGTCTCTAGTTTAAACCTGGATTAATTCTGACCATAGGTGGGTCAGTTATTCAATATGTTGATTGAAGTTGGTTTCCTTCAGTCAAAATTTTTAAACTAATTCATGTTTGTCTAAATTGAAATTATGAAGTTGGTTCCTACATTTTGTTGGAACCAAGGAGCTCCTTGTATCAGGCACAATAAAGTCCTCACACTTTAACCTATGTTCAAAGACAGATGTCTCACTGAGCTGCATGTTGAGACATGCATTTATTAGGCATTCCCCTGTTAACAAATAAATGAGATTATACCTCAGAGGGATGAGTTCTTCTGACTCGTTTCTAATGTACCAATAAAGTTTGGTGCCACAGCAAATGTAAAGTCATAAAATAAAATGAGTAAAGTGAAAATGATGTTATATGAATCAATTACAAGTATTACTTTGGCAAAGACACAAAGACGCACTCTTGTGTATTTGTACAGATTGTACCAGTGTGCTATAAATTCACTAATGCAAATCAAATGTATTGGTATTTGTGCCAAATGTGTGACAACCATTTCCAGTAATGTATTAATAAATCCATATCAGCATAAAGCAGAAGCAATTCCTGAATGTACCAAAGCACATGATCAAGAGGTGGCAGCCCCACTCGGTATTTTACAGTGTAACATCTCAACTGTCTCTCAAATTGTTTGGTTTTTCATCCCTTCACATGCAGGTACTCCATGGTGACGGCTATGGGCTTCCTGACAGTGTGCCAAGTGAGCCGCGTGGTCATATTTAATTATGGAATACTGTCCACTGACTTCTCTGGGTAAGAAAAACAACAATCAGTCCCCTCACCACCTCTTTTCCTCCCGGTCTTAATAAAACCTTCACTGGTGTGAGCGTATTCATCACCTCAGTTTTCGGGCAGTTCTTACTTTATCAGTTGAACTGCGCCCCGGCCTTGTGTCAATACAACACGCTGATTAGAAAAGCACCAGTGGGAATTGTTCACTGTTGACATTTTCCAGCCAGGTAGAGAGTTAAGGTGCTCTCTGCCTCCTGCTCTGAAACTTTACTGTGTTAGAAACTAGGAGACAACAGTTTACTTTTTAAATAAGTGCGTTTTCCTCATTCAAAAACCACATTTCCTCCAAGGATCACAAAGAAGAAGTTAGCACAGTGAGAGGGGATTTCCTCTAACTGACGACTTGCAGCGACTCATCCGTCATTTCTCGTTATTGGTTAAGTGAAAGATCACATATTGAAAATGCAATGTAAGCTGTTCCTCCCCAGCTGCTTCCACATGGCTATAGGACGCTATTACTGTGATAAAGATTAATTCTGCTAGCCAACCGCTCATCTCATTGTGGAACACCTCTCATAGAAAGTCCTCCCATGATTCACAAATTAAACACGGAGCTGCCAACACCTATGCGTGCTTCTACAAAATAAAGTTTAAAAGATGTCAGTTCAATCAGGAGAGACTTGATTTCCAATTTACCAATATTAATTTTTTATAAACGCACAGAAGAATGTGTATGTTTTACAGTCGCTGGCATTTAAGACCCCTATAGGATGTCATCAGGATTAGAAGGGGGTGGAGCAGAGCATCAAACAGGAATACCCTCGGGGTCTGGACACTGGTGGTGGTTTATCGGTCAAACGTTTGTTCGGAAGGGACATCTTATGCTCGTTTGTCCTATTGGACTCGCTGAGTGTGACATCTCAGGAAGAGCCGCATGCGAGGGATCCCTCTTCCAGGATGGACAGAAGTGCAATGGATGCCACGATTAATAAGTATATTGTCAGGCCGTCTTGTCGATTTTTAGTCTGCGATCAGCTGCCACCACGATCGGGTGCCGCTGTAATCCTCGATCCGTTGACATGATCCATGATCAGTTGAGGTCGGGGTCCGGATGAGATGATGAATATCCTCAGACCAGAGGAGAATGGGGTGGAGGAGGGGTTGCACGAGTCGCTGAATGACGGCTGACTGAGGAAGAGAGGAGAAGGGATTTTTAAAGATAGACAGCTGCTGAATGACTGGCTGACAGAGACTGCGCCCGACCTGATTGGATATTTAGGTACACCCACAATCAGCTGATCACTGTGCAGGTTAGGTCCTCAATTTGGCGCTCCTGATATTAGGAACGCCCACGATCAGCTGATCTTCTTCAGGTTAAGTCTTCCTTACTGAACATACGCTCATTTTACTTTTCTGGCTCCTGTGTTCAGCAGCATCTTTGTCCTGTTCTCATGTGGATGAATTTTCTGGCAGTCAGTCACTCTCTCCGCATGACTCTGGTGACGAGCAGCCAGGCCTCTGACTCAGCCTTTGGCGGATTGATTCAAGATCCAGCTGCATCAAGCTTTCAGATTGGACAGATAAATGGCTGTGAGTCACAGAGATGGTGCTTGTATGTGTGAGTTTGAGATTTGCTCTTTTTCTTTCGGGCAATACAACAAATGTAGGGAATGGTCAGGATTGTGTTGCGTTGTTTTCCCTGTAGGAAGGTGTCATGCACTTATTCTCAAAAACTGTGTCGCTCTCCCATTTGGCTTCCAAACGCTGCAGAACAGAAGCTAAACTGGGTCAACACTTTGGTCTTCGTGGAAAAACAGAGTGTGGTGGCTGCAGTGGTGCGGTGCTGCACATACCAGCTGGCACCCTGAAAGTGTTTCTCCAAAGCCCGGTGCCAGCTCTCACTGAGCCAGCCCTGCAGCCTCCTGGCCAGGCCCCTCTTCCCCTTAGTTTTCCATGCTGTGTGCACAATGCGGGCCCCTCACACTGGCTCCTGTATGTGTGTGAGATAGTTAAATGTGTGCTTGTGCTCACAGTGGGAACACACTCACATTCTATGGACAGAGAGGTCTCTATCTTTGAATGAAACTAGTGGGGGTGTGAATCTGTCAGTCGAGAGGATAGGGCCTGAACGCCCTCCGCAGTTATCTCACTTGGTGGTGTCCATAAATGTGTCCCTTACTGAGACAAATCAAACCGATGTTTAAACTGTGCCACTTAAAGGACACTCACACATGACTTATTCTACACTAATTGTATGTTCTCTTAAATGTTCATTGTGTAGAATTTAGTGACATCTAGTGGTGAAGTTGCATTTTGCAGCTGAACATCCCTTGCCTCACCCTCCCCTTCCAAGGAGAAATAGAACATGTGGTACAGTTCAGTTGGCATAAGAACTAAAAGGTGTTTATTTTGTCCAGATTGGGCTACTGTAACAAACATGGCGGCCTCCATAGAGAACCCCCCCCCCCCCATGTAAATATAGAGTATTTAAATCGTAAGGGCCCAACAATTCGTTGAATTTAGATGAAACACACTAGTGAAAACATCACTAAGTTTAGTTAAAAAAAAAAATTCTGCCAATAGATCCTTTTCACCTAAATCCAGACAACTCACAGTATCTGATGGATGAAGTCATGTAGCTGGCATCATTCTCAATAACACCAGCTTCACAAGATGGAGATCAGGTTGTCTGGTTTCAAAGAGAGATCGTGTTTAAGTGAACTTTAAGATATCAATAATTGACCTGACAAAGCACTGCTGGAAAAGAACGAGGACATTCTCAAGGTCAAATTAATTCTGCTGCTTCATACAGTGGCTCATTGCCTCCGTCATGGTGTATTTGAATTGATTTCAATGAGTCTGTGTCATTTGGTGCAGCTTCATTGACTTTAAGGGGACTGCTCGTCTGAGTGCCGGTCTAGTTAGCCAGTGTTTTATAGGGTGTGCTTTGTTTAAGGTCAGTATAGAAAATGACTTGCTTGCTAAGCTGTGAGGGTCTTTACGTTAGACTTTTATTACATTAAATCATGGTTTCTTTACCAAAAATCGTACCGTGATCATCTGCTTTTGTAGGTTTCTTATTCACATTCTTAGTCAAATTCCATGGCACATTTTTGTGTAACTTAGAAATTAGAACATTTTCTTCTGTGAAAAGATATTCAGGTTCATACATAACATGTTTATTCTCATTTCAGGATTCACCAAGTTTATTCCTCTGCTTTTTCTGCTCAGGCCTCTGATGATAGTAACTCAGAAGATCACCACACTGGCTTTCCAGCTCCATGATGGTAAGATAGAGGACGGAAACACACACACACACACACACACACACACACACACACACACGTGTTGCCAGCCTTTACTGGTGGAGGTAACCAACTTCCACAATTAAACATTCAACACTCATTTCAGGTTTCATGTTGCTCATAACTTTAATAATTGTTCCCTTTATTGACAATGCTCCTGCCACTACATCACCGCGACAGTCACTGGGTCTTAATTCTAACAACACTTTAGTCAGTACACACCCTTGAGTACAATCACTACACTTGTTTCTGAAATATCTACTTTGCTCGCTCAACCTGAAGAAATGAGCTGCCATTTTGTCAAGTTTGAAAATACATTGGTGGCCTCTGACCTTCTGCTACTGAGCCAAGATGGCGACAGTTGAGGGGGAGGGGTGTCCATGCTGCTATAATTGTCCTTGTGACACAGCAAGTGAATCTGTCTGCAGTAAATCATGGCACTGAAGCAGCTAACTGGAATCCTTTTACTGACAATATCTGTACCTCTCCTGCTGAGAAATGACAAGGGGGCTCCCATGAAAAAGGCCCATTACTGTGAAATGGAATCATCCTGTAATGGGGATAATAGATTAGAAAAGATTAAACAGGGTGGTGTCACATTAATTAAAAGTTTTCAAACAGGCTTAATATTGATGATTTATCCCTTATTTTTTCAGGTACATGCAAGAAATCTGAACAGCTGACCCCGGAGCAGGAGCTGCATGCGATAAAGTGAGTTTTAAATATGTTAAAACAAACAAAAGGCTTTTTATGTTGCTGTGTGACTAAGTTTTACTTTAAACCCAAACCTACTGTACGGGTGAGTATATGAGCAGAGAGGGTAGCCTCTGAATGAACGCCTTATTTGAAAGAATACATAAATATAAATAACTTTCTTTTCCTTCAGCCACCAGGGACAATGACAAGGACATCATGGTGACTAGATCATTCATGTACAAAACAGCATGCTGGGAACTCCGAAAGGAGGCATCGTTTGGCATGGAAAACACTGAATTGTTATGCACGTGTATCAATACAAGTACATTCATCAGTGTCCCATGCATGTCAATATAAAAAGAAAATGGACAAATAAACAGTTAGTGCTGTTCTCGTCCCGTAACCCTGCACATGCACAGTTGGTGATTGTCTCATGTTTTATTCTAAGATGCCTGTGCAGATTCTCTAGGGTTCAGTTTCAATTGTACAACTTGTATATACAAGCTTTAATGTTATAACCAGTAATATAGATGAACTTTCTCAGCAATTTGAAACCAACTTGATTTCTGGAATCAATATTGAAAAGCAATATTGATTTCCAGGGATTTGAGTATTTGCAGGAACAAACTTTGGTTCCCTTTAAGGCTGTAACTGTTCTAATCAGAGCCAAAGGAAGAAAAACTAAATCTCATTCATAACATTTAGATTGTCTCTATGTGAAATTCTATAAAGTATTCTTTTTTTTACATGTATGTACCCCTTTTTAACTGTCATCATCAATACATTTTACACCATTTTTAATTGTAATATATTATTTAAAAAAACATGGCATGTTTCCCTCACATTTCCACCACTGTTGCATTTCACCTGAGCTGATCACTGTTTTATTACTGAAAATGAAAGGTTTCTTCCCTGTTGTTGTTTTCAGCGATTCCTTGTGTTGTTCTTTGTGCAGAGTGAGGCCCTCTCTCATGGAGTACCTGAGCTACAATCTGAACTTCCTGAGCATCCTGGTGGGGCCGTGCAGTAACTATAAGGACTACATAGACTTCATCGAGGGCCGACACGTCAGCCAGAGGCTCAGGCAGCACTCAGGGACGTGTAACGGACAGAACGGCTACGACAAGACGCCAAACCCGTCCCCTCTGGTAAGGTCATGAAAGTTTATCTATATATTAGACAATGCACATGCTGGGAATATAGTCTGTGCCTCTTATCTAGAGCAGTCCTCCCTTAATTAAAGTTGAAGACTTTTCACCTGCATTGTCTGAAGGGGTCACCGGCCTATGTTTAATCAAACTCCTCATTAAGCTGTAATTAACCTCGGTCCTTGTTGTTGGTCTGTAAATTAAAATGTATTGAAGAAAATCGGCAGAAATAGAAATGGCTTGCGTTGACTTGCTGAAATCAATGTGTCCCCGAGGGCCAACAGAATTGGTTCATCCAGTCGTGGACAGATCCAATATGTTCCAATTTAAAGAACATGTCACCTGAGTCTGAATGAACACAGTGAAAGGTTCAGTGTTTTGTTTCTGTCACTGTTCTGCTTTTTTATGTTCAAAGCCAAAAACTGAACATCCGCGTAATTAAAAGAGGAGTACTTTTGCGATACAACTTTTGCAGCAAAAACATGCAAAGTACATAGATCTGATTATAAATACTTTCCTAAGTAATATAACAAATTTCCTCTGGCATCAGCTGGACCTGATTTTTGATGTGACCTGTATCGGGCACTTCTCGTCTTGTCCATTCGTGATGTACGTTTGCATCCTGTTCCCGTGCAGGCCGCTGTGTGTCAGAAGCTGCTCGTCTGCTGTGGCTGCATGCTGTTCTTCCTCACTGTGACTCGCTCGTTGCCCATAACGTACAACGTGGACCCCCACTTTGTCAGCCACGCCCCCTTCCTCGCCAGGCTCACCTACGCTTTCTTCTCCATACAAGCAGCCAGGCCCAAGTTCTACTTCGCCTGGACACTGGGTGAGCACAGAGTGTGTGCACTGCCAATACAAAGAGGAAATACGCTATTATTGTTATTGTCATGCAAGACTTGATATTTTCTTTTTCAGCCGACGCTGTGAACAACGCTGCAGGTTATGGTTTCATGGGGATGGATGAAAATGGAAAGCCATCATGGGATCTCATCCGCAACCTCAATATCTTGGGAATCGAGGTACCGTCATGGAAATTCATTTAGGTCAAAGGCCGCCACTGACTAGAGGATTAGAGTCACTGTCATGTGTTCCCTGTTTGTTTTAGACTGCAACCAGTTTCAAGACATTCATCGACAACTGGAATATTCAAACAGGAATTTGGCTCAAAACGTGAGTTCTTCAAAATATGAACTCATGCACACATAAAAGCTTTTCTTTCCATTTTACATACACTCTCACGCACACGTTTCATTTCTGCCTTCTCCTCAGTGTGTGTTACGATCGAGCCCCCAAGCACCGGTTGGCGTTGACATTCGTCCTGTCGGCCCTGTGGCACGGCGTCTATCCAGGCTATTATTTTACATTCATCACCGCCATCCCCATCACCATGGCAGCACGAGCAGTGAGTACCTCACCCCCTCTGGAAAACAAAATGAAAAGTCTATCAATAGGACAGTCAGTTTTTCTCCAAATGAAATTGCGATAGCTTTATTACATTTCCAGCTCATGTAAAAAGTATATATATATATATATTTATATATAAAGTTTCTTACTGTTAGGGCATTCTTGATCATATTTAAGAAGTTTTAGAACTGTGTATTTGTCAGAAAAGACGTGTTCCTGTGTATGAAGGGCTTGAATTGACTTTTCCCCCCAAAACTGTGGTCGGGCTGTTCCTCTTTGGTGTGTGGGGTAAAGACGGTTAGCAGCATTTCACTGACCTGTTGAATGAGATACAATTTTCACCACAGCAAAATATAGCATACAGAAACCTTTTCGTCTAAGTTCATTCAAACTAGGGAAAGCATTTAAAGGAGAATACAAATATGTTCACATGCCTTAAAATCAATAGCGTTGTTCAAGTGTGAAATAAAATGTTTCCGTTGGCTTCATCTTTCTCCCCCCGCCAGATAAGGAAGTCGGTTCGTCACAACTTCCTGTCCTCCACAGACTTGAAGCTGTTTTACGACGTCCTAACCTGGGCGGCCACTCAGCTCGCCATCTGCTACACCGTCATGCCTTTCTTACTTCTTGCAGTAGAGCCCACTTTGGTTTATTACAGGTACGTCCCACAGTATTTAATTATCTAATCAGACCCGGTTGACGCTTGATGCATTCGTACGACTGCATGAGTTTGTGTGACGCAAAAACGATCCATCAACTTTCCACGGACTCCAGTTCAACGTCTTTGACCAAATCCAAAAGTTGTGACCTTACAGACTGTTGATGCTTTTCTCACACACCACTTCTGTAGGTTTACTGCTGCTCAGCTAAATGCAACAACCAAAGGAGCTCCTCTTCTTGCTGCTGTCTTGAGATCACAATCATATTTTCTACATCATGTGAAGAATGTGTCTGTGTATGCAGACACCTGATTGTTTGTATGGAAGCATGTGTGCAGCTGCTGTCCCTGTCTATACTGAAGTTTGAACAAAACTTTAAATGAGAGGATTTGATTTACATTTATACATTACATCCATATGTTTGTTGGGCTGTTGTCTGTATCTGGGATATTCATTAATATGTGCTCAGTTTACAGTCAAATAACGTATTTCTGAGGGTCCCACAATCTGAAATCATAAAACTCTCCTATCAGTAATTATGATTTATATATAAATTGTTACATTAAATTCAAAATGTCATTAAATTTTGGTAAATTCCAATGGGGGTTAGGGTCAAATTCCCGAGGACCAAGTGTCCAGATGTGTAAGGCAGACAAAACAAAAGCACAAAGATTTTCAGGCAAAGAAGAAAATATAAGAAATTATTTCTACATGAGAAGCCGGAGCCAGAGAATTTTGATGCTCTTTCATAAATAATTACTAAATTGATTAACAAGATATTTGCAGATACATTTCAGCTGTTGTTTTATGGTCTTCTACTAATTGATTTATCAAATGATAATTACAGTTCTAATTTGTGGTACATATAAATACCCTGTGTATTGGCGACTCGCATTTATTATGCAAACTATGTTTTATGTTTTTTGACAAATATACCACAATTGGGTTTTCAACAGAGTTTGTCTCCTGCTGTACTCTGTAATGTTCTAAATCAGTTTGGTGCATTAATGACAGAGTTCCACTCTGTGTTTTCTCCTCTCTTTCTCAGGTCCATGTACTTCCACGTGCACATCATTAGCATTCTGATTGCGATCGGCCTGCATCGGAAACACAAAGCCAGGGACCCCTCTGCCACCACTAAAACACACTCAGCCCAGTGCCAGCCTGTTCACTCCAACAACAACGACAAAGTAGACTGAAACCCCCCCCCCTCCCTGTCACGTTGTTTCAACAGGCGCTCAGTGCACGGTGTTCTCTCAAAGACAAGTGAATATCCTCCCAGGGAAACCATTTCTGAGACGCCACACAGGATTTGAACCTTCGGCACTGGATGAACACGGCAGGAGCTTTTCTGCCATATTATAAGATGAAGACAATACACGAGACAAGCTCAGTGGACCGACTGGAACGAAGACTAGCTGAAGGAGCATCTCTGGTGCCACCACCAGGAAAATAACTGACCTCCCTCAACTTCCCCGACCCCCCACCCTCTGTCCCCTCCCTGCCCATCTCGACCCCGGGCCGCCCGCTCTGCCAAACAATGTCACAGTGTGAAGAGAGAGAGGAGACTCGCTCTCCCCCCCTGTCCTCTATCACCACCGTCCTGCCCACTGGTCGGACGTCAGCCAGCGCAGTGGGAGAGCAGCTCATGAAGAGGGCACGAATATCACAACGCACACACACAAAAACACTAACTCATGCATAGACAGGCACTAGGAAACAAATTTGCACATATTTTCTCTTAGACACGCTTGCACTCGGTCACACTCTGCTGCAGCACAAAGGCCGCCCTTGTGAGGCTGCAACAAAGAAGCCTGCCATAGGGGGAGAGAGAGAGCCTGTGTACCCATTGCACCCACTATGCCCAGAGTGTGTGTCTCTGTGTGTCTCTGTGTGTGTGTGTGTGTGTATGTGTGTGTTGGCCTTGCCATATAAAAGTGTGGACTGTGTCGCTATTCCTCCCACTGGGTAGAGAGTCACTTGAAATACATATTAGCCCAAGCAACTCTCAGACGATCCATTGAAACCACAACTATAAAAATGTTTATAGGATGAGATGACAGCTCCTCCTCGACTGTTCTCTAACAGTTGAGTTAAGTTTCATTGGATCATGCTACAGCCGTCATGTAATGTGTAAATGCAAAGGAGAGGTTGAAAATATGTAAAACATCAAAACAGTTTAGCAAAAAGCTTTAGCTCATGTCAGTTTGCATCTCACGCCAATATTCTGATATTTATATGATTAGGAATGATAAGCAATGATCAAGTTAAGACCTGGAGTATTCTGACCTTTGTCGCATTATGTAGACATGTATATGTTTTAATTCACCTGTAAAACTTATTTTTGAGTTTTTACAGCACTTTGCCTCATCAACATATGAACTGCTTGACAATGCACAACCTGATTTTGAGTAGAAACAAGTAGTAGGATGATATATTGAGTCCTAATCAGACTGAAAAATAATAATTGCAATTTGCAATAATGTCTTATTCAGAATAAGGTCAATAGTTGGAACGAGTAGTCAATAGTCGTCATAGACACATTACAATATGAGCATAGAGAATAGAAAACATAAGGCTTTTCCAATACTGTAATCATTCTACTTGACTCTAAGTGGTGTCCTTCTGTGCTGAATCAGTGGGGAATGTAATAGTGACACAGTTCATAATGTGTTAGTACTTATTATTTAAACGGTGCCTGAAGCCTGCGCTGTGATGCAGAGTAATTGAACAGAAAGCTGCGGCTGAACTGAGAGGAAATACATTAGAAGTTTCTCTTTTTTTGTCAGTTTGTCCACTGAAAATATGACTAAAAAGTAGGAACTTGGAACTCAGGTGAATTTCTTGCCAGTGGCAGTTTGGTGATGTGTTCATTCTCTGGTCTGTTACTGAGGAAGAACACATTCATAAAACTGGAGATTCACCGGAGCTGAGCCGCAGCCGCAGGTGGAGACGGCTGCTGCCTGTGTGAACTGGGTGAACTCTGCTGAATGAAGGTAATGAAGGTGAACCATGTGGGACTGAAACGGCCACACTGCAGCGTCTCCCACTGCAGACTCACACTGACCATGAGCTCAACACTTATAGAACAGTTTCTCAACTATACTCACAATCCTGTCACTTCACCTGGATTTGAGTTTTGCACAATCACAAGACGGTGAATCAGAGGTCGATTTTTGTGATTCGCAAAAACGACGCCTTCCCGTTTGTTTATATATATTTTGTTTGTGTATCATTAATTATGAATTTGTTTTGGAGTCTTCATTCACGAGAGGTTCGGGTGCGCTGGGAGTTTTCATAAGCGACGGCACAGTGGCCTGGTTATTGATGATGCTAGCTGCTGCAGCCTAGCATGTAGGTTGGTTGCAATGCATCTAGAATTATCTATAGAATTAACAATTGTTATAAAATATATACCACAAGAGAAATATTCCAGATTTCAGGGGGAAAACCAGGTTTGGTAGCTATGTGCAATTTAACCTCATGTCAGTCTCCCTCGGCCAATTAGACCAAATCCCTTTCTTCTTTTTTGTTAATTATTTTAATATTTAACTGCACCTTGGTCACTCTCAATCGAAGTTAATGAAGTATCAGTAGGGAACAGGGATTTGTAGTCATTTCAATGCCTGAAATAATTAACACCCAGATGGCTCGAACACTGGCTGCACCTGAACTCCTCAAGAGGTGTGTGTGTTTGTGTGCGTGTGATTGTGTGTGTATGTGTTCCCAAGTATCCCTTTGCCTAACCGCTATCGCTGCAACGTTTATTGTTTTTGCTCTAGATAACATGTTCATGTGTCTGCATGTGTTTTAGTGCAGGGACATTAGTACAGAAATATAATTTATGTATGTGTTATCAGAATGAGCAGCTATTTCGATGACTTAATACTGATCATGAAGATGTTTGTATGTATTTTACGTTCGTGTGATGAATTGTACTGAATGTGAGAGTGGGCACTGTGTGTGTGATGTTTTTCTTATTACGACGCTGTTCCATTTCAGTATTGTTCTTATGGAGGAAAGAGTGAGTGGTATAGAAAACGATGAGTAACAAATAAAGTTGAAATGAATTAGAGTTATTATTCCTGAGTTTCAATTGTCTTATTTAAAATGTAAGGCGAACATGTTTTTATTATGATTTGAAACCATGTAATCCAAAATAGTGTATTTTAGAAACCAGTAAAATCTTTGTGCAATAATACAAAGTGCCATTGACATGTATTTGTTGTTTTTGACCTGTTAATACAGGACTCAAGTCAAACCTCCTCTACGTGACACTGGTCCCAGGCTGTTTAATCTCTATTGATCTTCTCAGAGTGGCTTCCTCTCTGTCCCTCGTGTCCCCCTGCTCTTCTCCTCTGACTCAAATATACCTGTTAGTGTGTGTGTCTGTACATGTTTTCATCCAGTGTGTGTTCGAGGAAAGCCAATGATAACCGGAGGGAAAGAAAACTGGATGAAGACAAGAACAAGCAACAGTGAAATATATACAGATGTTGCCTAAGGCGGTTCGAGGCAGAAAATTCCCTCAAGCTGATCTTAAGATATCATGTTCAAGAAACACCTAAAGACAATTAGTTAGGCCACCATGACTTTGACCTTTGACCCTTTGCTACCGAAATTAAGCGAGTTAATCCTTGAGTCCAAGTGAATGTTTGTGCCTGATGGGATGAAATTCACTTTGGGCATTCCTGTTATATTGAGTTCAAAACACAAGGCCATGTGACCTTGACCGTCTGATCTTTGACAACCAAAGGTAGATATCACCTTTGGTTGACAAGTGTCATTAGCCATTAATAAAAGGAATGTAAGTGTCATGTTTCACTGCAGAACGTAAAGTTCACACCAGGCCTCATGTTTGCAGCCAGGTAGTAATTCATTGAAACACTCTGTTCTCTCATTCACATTTTTTCCTCAGAACTTCTCTTTTCTTTTTACACACGTAAAGAGCAACTTATATTTAATGCATCAACAAAAAAAAAGCTGTACATCTGAGAGAAATCAGGAAGCGATGCAACCAAAAAGACAATGTGCTTTATCTGTATGAAAATTTACATTTAACTTCAGAATTGATGTTGAAGCACTAGAGAAAAGAGAAATTCCCTTTGGTGTAGACACCAGTTCAAACCTCGTGTAGTTGGTAAAACCCAAGAGTTAAATTCAAAGATTAATTTGTAGTTCCTACAGAAGAAGAAGCTTCAGAGGTTTGATTCAACAGAATATAAAAGCTAAAAATTTAAACCAGACTAATTTTCATTGCTCCGGTCCCATTATATTTTAAGTGGCGACCCTAGAATGAACAAGTATTTTAATATGAAACAAGGTCTTTAAACACCAAAAACAATAAGACCTAAAAAAATACTTGAAATTTCTCCTGCAGTTGTATGAACCAAGCAGCCGGCTTACTAATACAGAAATAACAATAAATATGAAATAAAATAGGGTTTCAAAATATATGCACTAATGCACCTGTACTAATGAGGCGAGACTTCTTGATTTAACACTTCACCAGGTTTTATAACTCATAAAACCACATTGACTTGTGATGATATATCACCCAGAGCTTCTGTCAACTAAATACCTTCTTTGCTTTTCTCCCACTAATACTAATAAGTTTAGTGATGCACAGTGAATCTAGGAAAAAGGTAACAGCTCAAAATGTATAGTATTTCTTCACCATGATTGACTATGAAGCAGTTCTAAAGCACAGAGACAGGCAATTGAAGAGAATGATTCATCGTAATGAGGAAAATTGCTGATATTCGTCTTCTGCTATCAAACAGTCATCTCTCAATTCATTTCTGTTGATCCAAACCAAACACCGTCCATATCTGCATTTGTCAGATCCCAGCAGATCGGTGCAGGGAAACAGAAATAGATACAATCCTATTTTTGAAACTATGTGTGTTTATCTTGAGATTCCAGATACATGAATCCAAAATGTGCCTGTTAATCCAGCCTGAGTCATATACCATCCCCTCCTCCACCTCATATCCTGCTGCAGCAACTTATTCCAGAACAAACTCAAAACTTGTAGAATAGCTTTTTTTATTAGCAGTGCATGCAAGGAAATCAAGCAATGAGATCAAAGAAAATCCTAACTACATAAATCTTCAATTATTTG